>NC_082395.1:20106147-20204538 GCF_031168955.1 Gadus macrocephalus | reverse complement strand
CATCCTCTCTCTCTCTCCAGGACCCTCCACACCCCCAGAGGACGTCCAGCTGAACGCGCTGGACTCCTCCTCTGTGCTGGTGCGCTGGCGCCCCCCGCTGGAGGCCAACGGTATGATCGTGGGCTACTTCATCCTGTACAGCAGCAACCTCAGCCAGCCGCAGCATCTGTGGAGCAATCTCTCGCAGGACGGTAGGGCCCTCCGCCTGTCCAACACCTAGAGAGAGCTACAGTTAGTGCAGAAATCGGACTAACACAACAACGCCTTGACAACGTTTATAATTTCATTTAAATTGTTGGTTTTTTATCATTTAATTATTTTTTTTATATTTCATTTGTTATGGAGGATAATAGCGGGAATGAGCGTTCAATCCTTCAATTTAAATTATCGCTCTCTTGGTCTCTCGCTGTGTCTTTCTTTCTTTATTTTTTTCTTTTATTATTTCTTTCAATCTTTCCTTCTTTCTCTCTTTCTTACCTTACGCAATTTTTTCTTTTTTCTCATTTTTCCTTTCCTTCTTTCCTTTTTCCTTACAATATTTTATTCTTACTTTATTTCTTTGTGTACTTGTTTCTTTATTCTTTTTCTTATCTTTCCTTGGTTCCTTCATTCTGTCTCCCTTTCACGGCCTCTCTCCTTAGGGACCCTCACCAGTGTGGAGGTGCAGGGCCTTTCCAGTGACACACGCTACTTCTTCAAGATGGGAGCCTCCACCAAGATGGGCGACGGGCCCTACTCCCCCTTGAAGGCCGTACACACGCCCCCTCTAAACTATGGTGGGTGTTCCCCGGCGTCAGACTAACAGCGAGCAGTACTCCAGTAAGGAGCAGTGAGAGTCCCACTTGGGGTCATCATTAAAGCGGTTACAGCAGTCACACCAATAGTGCCTGTAGCAAAGTAAGCAGATAACACCAGGGCTGTTTGTACTGCTGTATTTGTCACACTGTTATTATTATTTCAGTTGTTGTGTCTGTGATGGATCCGGTAGTTTGGGGGATAGTATTTCAGCCCCATAATTGAAAAGCAGGCAGAACACTCCAAATATCTATCACGATACATACTTTAACTGGGAAGAAAAAGATAAGAGTTAGCAAAATCTTTATCTCTCTCTACTTTTTAGCCTTGCATCATCTCTCTCTCTCTCTCTCTCTCTCTCTCTCTCTCTCTCTCTCTCTCTCACTTTCTCTCAGCCTCCTTTACACTGACACAGAGAGACCCCCCCCCACACACACGCGCACACACGCACACACACACACTACGCTGGCTAATTTGCCCTCTCTAACATGGCGCGCGGACTCTGCTGGAGCCTGTCACCCCCCCCCCCCCCCCCCCCCCCACACACAGACCCGGTGCGATCAGGTGGCTGCGTGTGAATGGATATCCAAGGGGCGGTTGGGAGAGCTTTGCATTACTGCTCGCCGGTCCTCAGACCGCTGCTGTCACAAGCACTTTCTCCACTTCCATATTTCCCCCACTCTTCGCCCGGGAAACGGCCAGCTGCCTCATTATGTCCCTGATTCATGTAATTCCATTGGCGGCTGCTAAGCACGGCTGCAGCCTATGAACCCCCCTCTCTCACCTGCTGGAGCCCCTGTAGGACGGAGGCCTGGCCCGCCCGCTTCGCCCTCTGCTCAGTGTAGTCGCTCTTCTGTGTCGTAGCGTTCGCGATGAAGGTTTCCCTCCAGTAATGTGGATAAGCTTAGCTTTGCTACGTCGGCCTGACGATCGCGCTCATTTGGTCAAACACACAAACGCACACACATACACACACACACACACACTCACACAGCCAGTGAACTTGCTCAACATGTGACCTGACACTAGGCTCTTTGAAGATAGGGTCCGGGGGGTAGGGTCCGAGTCCTGGGGGGTAGGTGAGTAGTCTTAGCGGAGGCTTATTTATGAGGTCTGATAGTTTTTGTTTTATTTATTTATTATTATTATTTTTCCACAATGTCTTGTTTTTAAACGATTTATGATAACTTTATGCTCTGTAAGGTGACCTTGGGTGCCTTGAAAGGCGCGTCTAAATTAAATGTATTATTATTATTATTATGATAGTGTAGCCTGGATTAAGCCGGACAGAGCCAGACAGAGGCAGCCAGTGGGTGGGCCAGAGCATCTGGTGCCTCTGCTCTCTCTGTACAGCGAGCCTGCAGTCAACTGAGCTGCCGTGATGGGTTAACGTCGCTGGAGGAGACCACTGAGGGTTCCACGGTTGCTTCACTGTATCTTGTTGCTGCTGGAGGATTTTATGAATGCGTGGAGGACAGAAAATGTTATAATGTGTGTAATAATGGCAGTGTGATGATGGTTATGAATGATGAGGATGACAAGGATGATGATGAGTAGTGTTAGTGGTAGAATATCTTACTTCTATTCTGTTGTTGATACCGGTTCTAGCCCAGAATAGTTTACAATTGTTCAACTACAAACTAAATTATCTTCATCAACCATGACATGGCAAACAGCAAGTGGTCATAGAACGTTATAATCAATAAAAGGTCTTAGTTGTGATATGACTGACATAAAGTCATGTTATTCATGTTACCCTGTGACAACAGGAAGCCATGTTTATCATGTTTTCCTTTAAAAAGACGCCATGTTGTTAATGTGTCCCTGTGACAACAGGAGCCATGTTAGCCATGTTGTTAATGTTACCCTGTGACAACATTAGCCATGTTGTTAATGTTACATGTTTTTCAATATGTTGTCCATCATGTGCTGTGCTGGGACAGAGCTGGACGTCCACGCGGTGACGGGCATCATCGTGGGCGTGTGTCTGGGGCTGCTGTGTGTCCTACTCTGCATGTGTTTCAGCTTCCGCAACAGCAAGACCCGGTAGGGTTCACCACAGACACACGTCTAACACTGCACCATCCAGGGGCTCTTGCCTTTGGTTCTGCATGATTATTATCATTTAAAGCGTTGTGTAACCTGCGACATGGTGTTAAACAAAGTGCTAAAAGATGGCAGCAGTTGGGCTGTGTGATTAATCGAAATTAGATTTTTGAAAAGCTAAATGAACAACTTGATGAATATCTTTACATTATTTTCGATCTGAACATTTTCTATTTTAATTTATTTTAATTATTTTTTATTTTTTGAGAGAAATGCTGATAAAAATGCATCATGTTTTCAAATTCAAAGATAATTGTTTGAATAATCGGGACGTCAATATCGTCCAAATTAATCGTGATTATGATATTTTTTTCCATAATCGAGCAGCCCTAGCCAGCAGTTACAAACATTAAAAACAAAGCACCCTGTTCTGTATCTTCGTGCACGGTGTTGAGGTTCTCTCGTCTGTCTCCTCCCACCCCCCCCCACAGAGAGGTGACGGGGGGGCTAGGCTCCACGGCCGCGTCCCCTCGCTGCAGAAGGGCCGGGCGATTGCCCCCCGCCACCGAGCCAGAGTGCACCGACTCCCACGAGCTGGAGACCCTGATGCCCCTGAGCGGCCCCCAGGGGGCGGGGGGCCCTCTGGCAGGGGCCCCAGAGGAGCAGGGGCTGTTGGCCGGGCTGGACCCCGGGGGGGCCGAAGGTCACCCTGCGTCTGAGGCCAAGGTCAGAGCAGGGGGGGGGTTGCGGTTAATGAACACCTGGCTTGCACCAGGGTTCTTCTGTCTGCGTTTCTATTTTCACGGTGTTAATAATAATAGTGGACGAGTCATCATAAAAAGAGTGACCTTGGTCTGCTCTGTTGTTTTTGGTTGTTGTAATTTGTACTCTGGTTTACCCTTTAACTGTGCCGTGCTTTCTGAAGGACAGCCGGATTTCCCATCTGAGGATTTATACATTTCTAAAAAAATTCTAAAAAAAAAAACTCCTATATTATCTTAACTTATCTCTAAAGAAAGTCATGAACACCATTACCAAGACCTTATTAGTAACATGCTTGTATGATATATGTGTAGTGAAATGCTGCTGTGGCAGACTCCGCTATGCTAACATGTTTAATAGAAGCACAAGCTAAGAAGTACAAATATAAAGAAAGAAGGCAATATATATATATGATATAGACAATGTGTGTGCAAACAAACAGCAATAGAGAGAGTATATAAATGTAACCGAGTCTTGGAAAAGCTCAAAATGAAGAGTGCCACCATTATGACCAGGTTATCCCTTGTCATCTAGCAGCCATTGTAATAGAAGGGACATCACTTGGTACAATTTCAGCCAATCATAAGGACCCATCAGCAACTGACAGCATCAAATGGTTTCTGCTTTGAACTGCAGGTCACATGGAACGGCTCTGTGAGTCGTAATTGGGCTAACAGAATCACCAGATACAGAGAGACCATGGCAGAAGACTCTCCAATACTTATAAATGGAGCTCTCAAAATATTACCCGATGAAATTAACAAGGTAACCCAATCTGCTGCGTTGCGTGTGAACGTGGTTTGTAGCGATTGTGTGATTGGCTTTTGTATTCTTAGCAATCTGATTGGCTTGTGTATTCTAGCCATCAGATTGGCTTGGGTATTCTAGCCATGTGGTGGTCTTTGGTATTCTGATGTGATGCAATCTAGCTTGGGTATTTTGTATGTATCAGTTATTCATCACATTTACAATTGGTATATATATGTGTTATGTATCACATGTTGAGTGGCTGTATATGTGTGTTATGTATCACATGTTGAGTGGGAATATATATACCCACTCAACATGTGAATGGAATGCATAAAACGTGTACGTGTTATGGATCACATTCTTTGTGGGTATATGTACGCGTTATGTATCGCATTCTTAGTGGGTATATATACGTGTTATGTATCTCATTCTTAATGGGTATAGAAACGTGTTATGTATCTCATTGTTAGTGGGTATATATACGTGTTATGTATCTCATTCTTAGTGGGTATATATATACATGTTATGTATCTCATTCTTAATGGGTATATATACGTGTTATGTATCTCATTCTTAGTGGGTATATATACGTGTTATGTATCTCATTCTTAGTGGGTATACGTGTTATGTATCACATTCTTAGTGGGTATATATATACATGTAATGTATCTCATTCTTAATGGGTATATATACGTGTTATGTATCTCATTCTTAGTGGGTATATATACGTGTTATGTATCTCATTCTTAGTGGGTATATATATACATGTTATGTATCACATTTTTAGTGGGTAACTTTACGTGTTATGCATCACATGTGCACTGGGTGTATGTTATGAATTGCTCACAGGTTGTTTGCAGGGTTTCTTTTCTACACATGCGGTTTGCACTTCACCTTACTGGCCGTGTGTGTGTGTGTGCACAGTCCCCTCGGGAAATAAGCTTGGGTTGTGTTGTGTTGTGTTGTGTTGTGTTGTGCGTTCCCAGGCGGCGGAGGACCCTCTCAGCGCGGCCGTCTGCAGCAACACCGTGGAGGCCCAGGTCATCGTCCACCTGGAGCTGGACGACCCCGACAAGGGGAAGAGGGGGGGCGAGGGGGAGGAGCAGGAGGAGGAGTACTCTCCCCTAGGCCCGCCTCCTCCTCCTCATACCGGGGAAGAGGACGCTCTCCTCGCCCACGCATTGGCCCAAAGCGTTTCCCCGCCCTCCCTGGATGCGTCGGTGGCCAATCACAGCGGGGAGTCGGAAACGGGCTCCTCCCACGCGGACACGCAGCTGCACCGGGGGGAGGGGCTGACCAACGGCTTCCACCCCCCCCGGACCCCCCCGACCCCCCGGACCCCCCCGACGCAGCCGCCGCCAGCGGTGAAGCTGGAGCCCCTGGAGAACGGGGCCCAGAGACACCGGCCCCCCGCCCTGGCCAAGGGCCTCTCCGCCGGGCTGGCCCCCTCCCCCGCCCCCTTCGTCCACTCTACCTCCACAGAACACGGCTACCTGTGCCCATAGCCTGTGTAGGGAGACTGACAAACCACTTACACACACACACACACACACACACACACACACACACACACACACACACACACACACACACACACACACACACACACACACACACACACATTAGACTGAGACCCCTTTTTTTTCATTCACATCGAGAAGAGCCCAAGGATTATTTTTATGCACATCTTTATTCAGATTTTCTTGTCTCTTCTTGATAGGTTTTTTATATGTGCTTTGGACCCATGGTTCCATACGTGTGTATATATGGTACATATTATATATAATCAGCCCTATAAGGTACATGGGTCTGCATTGTCTTGCATAGCGAGAGTTCACTTTTTTGCCAGGCATTTTTTCTGCCTACAGAAGAAAAGAAGAAGAAAACTAAAACAATTTGAAGCAGATTGATTTGAGCTGTGCCCTCTCTCTCACTTATGTTTCAATAACGCTGGTGGAGTGTGAGTAGGACTCCCACAGGCTTGTGTTGTGTATAGGGGGGGGTGACGCTGACTCTGGTGTCCCTGGCCAGTGTGATGCTACTGTCCCCCCCTGGACTCTGTCTAGCCGTGTTTGTACACAATCTCAGATTGCAGAAAGCCCATGTTCCTCTCTCAAGCTACCTGCTGTCTCAGGGTTCACTAATTGAAGCCGGCAACGCACCCACCACACACATGCAGACGCACACTAACACACACACAAATGTGGAATGTAATGTTCATGGTAGCGGAGCTGTGTTTGCAAATGTGTTTCTAAATATAGACACACGCACGCACACACACACAAACACACACAAGCAAATAAACATTTCGGAGCACGGGCGTCTCAGGTGCCTAATTGTTCAAGGCCCGTTTCTATCCTCTGTGTATTTATATGAATATAGTCCATACCAGTGGGGAAAACCTGTCTGTGTTAGCAAAACAAATACAAGTATTTGCAAATTGAAAGACGCATCGATGCAGATGCTACAAGAAATCCCACGTCTCGAGTTTGGAGAAGGATAATCCTTAAATTTCGTCATCCTAACATTCAGTGATTCTCGTGTTCCGTGATCAATGTGAGTTTTGACAAAGAATGATTTAAGTATCCTTTGGGGGAAAAAATAAGAGCTGGGTTTGTGTTTGGCAAATGATGGATGCGTACATGCGTCATTTCGAGTGTACTTGACCTAACGGCACATACTGTATGTGTGTGAGGTCGCAAAGAGCGTGACGGAATTCAGTGAACCATTGGTGTAACATTCTCCAGGTAAACTGGTTTCTTACTAGGAATGCACCAATACCCCCAATGCTGTCTGATTTAAAGAAGAAAGCGTGATGCTGACCTTGAATTCATTTCAACGGCATTCGCACAGACTTATAGTATATCCAAGTATTGACATAAGCACTCAAACATAATCCTTAAGTATGATTAAATATTTATTTAATTCTGAAGCAAGAACGTTTTCTACAAAACAAACACATTGGCCGTAACTTAAATCGAGATCTCGTAAGAAGGTGAATATGTCACAAACTGTCACATAACCCAATCCGATCAGGTTGTTGGGTGTTAGTGCATTCCTACTGTCAATCAACACTACTACCTCATATCTGGACACAACAGTATTCTTTGTGGTTCTTCGTGTTTTTGCGACTAGCACCTTTGTTTTTAAATCTACTTCTCAGCCCTGTCTGATTTCAAAGCCTTTTCCCAGAAAAACTTTTTTGAGGTTGAGTGACCGCATATTACGTTTTTTCTTCTTCCTGTCAAATCAAACCCCCATCCTGTGCTTGACACTGCACTCTCAAGACCCGATATGCTCATATCAAAGAGTTTCAGACAATTATCAAATTCATTTGTAAAAAAACGCAAAGTAAAAACAGAGGGACTCTTTTCCAAGAAGACAGAATAGTGGACATTAGGGTTAGGGTTACCAAATACCTCAACCCATTGTTGATGTTGTTAGCTTCTAATATGGGGATGTAGTTGCTGACAACATATCCCACAGGTAGCAGAGTAGTATCGCTTTAACGCTTCCCTGCGCACATTTTTCAAAGTATGTTATCTGGAAGAGAAGACTCGCTTTTTCTTCAGAAAATAATGTTGGCTGAATATTCAGGAATAGAGATCTTAAAATATGCAAATTGCAAACGCTACTAAAATCTAAAAACTCTTTTCTCTTGGATTGAACCTAACCTTAAAAAAAAACATTTTATTGAAATGAAATTCTTAGAACTGAACCTGCAATTGATCTTTCTGGGGTCTACGGAAAAGTGAAAAGAAACAATGAATGCACTCACTAACGGTTTTAACTATGAGTAATCTGGTTGATTTACAATTCTGAGAGTGACTAAACAATTCTGAGAGTCAATAAATTCAAAGCTCAAATGTGTTCAATATGGGAATGCATCCTCACGCAAACATGGATCTACTTCACACCTTGTGGTCTGTGAATTTTATACAGGTCATAAATTCATTAATGTCCTTGCGATGTCTAACTCTCTCCAGCTGCATCAGTCACCAAAGCAAAAACATGTAAATAGTTCATCACTTTTATCTATCTCTTTACTTCAGTCCTATTTTCAGACCAACCAAATCATTTTTCTGACTTTTTATAACAGCATTCATGATTGTTATTGTACCTCTTTTTTTACAATTTTACCATCAGGAATTATACAAGGAATACATCAACAGTTGGTGTCTGTGGGGGCTGATCGAGACATAAGTGAATGTCAAACAATTAGAAGTAGGACGAATTCATGTTATTGTTTCTGCTTAATGGGAGTAACAAAAGCATATGCCAAATCGTTGCTTTTAGCTGTCACAAACTGGGTAGTGCATTTTGGCAATATGTGCAGTTTTAGTCAGTGATACATAATACATGAGGGTATCCTGCCAGTTTCTCTGACCCATTTGATCACTTTGGTTATACTGTTATTTTCTGAAATTAATGTTCAAATTCTGTCCTTCCGGAAAATGTCTTATTCAAGGAAAGGGCTCTGAATATATGTTTTTGAGGGATTAGTCAAAATAAAAGGAATATTCGGAAATGCACTATTTGGGTACATACGCGGTTTTACCGTTATTGATCATAGGCTCTCAGTTCCACAAAATATAGCCTACTAAATCCAAAATCGGATGGAGATTTTGCTGACAGATACTGTATTGTCGTGCTGTAAACCTGCTATACAAAAGAAGATATTTTGCGTCACTATTTATTGTTCTTTGATCAAATGGGTATGGATTTAATGGCATTTTCTTTGTTTAACACAACAAATTTATCAAAGACATGCACTGTAAAGAGTGATTTTCTATACAGGGAAAAGGGAGACTGGCCCTCCTCTTAGGAGAATTGTTTCTCGGTTTTTCTTTATTGAATGTAATCTCCTTTTTTTATTTTGATTGTTTTAGTTAATTTCTAATGGCAGAAAGGAACCATAAGTAATATGCTCTTTCATTAAAGGTCATTTCTATTTATTTAAAAAGGACACCTCATGTTTGAAAACTGTAGATAAAGTTTGGTACAAATCTTTTTAGAACAACGGGTGAGAGTGTATGAACGGTGGGGTTTGATCTTCTGCAAGCTCTTGGTTCAATGATACCTTGTGGGTGTACTCGTAAAATCTCACTTGTTGTGTTCACTTTTCTTAGGGATACATCGACTAATCAGGCGTACTTTAGCAGTGTTGGGGTAACAGTGCAAACGGGCCAAGAGGACTTCCACTCAAATGATCATGAATGTAAAAAGAAGAGGTTTTCTGAGCAGTGCCTGGGTTGCTCTGGTTGTTGTCTTTGTTGAAGAATAGAGAAATGTCAGAACTCACTGCCAGCACGTGATTTTCTTAGTTTCATATATTTTGCTATTTTCTTCCGACAATGGGAAACAGGTCAGTAGCATGCACCTCACTTTAAATAGTGTGCCAATAAAAAAAATCAACAGAGTTTGGGAAACCGAAAAAAAAAATACATAATACACAATTCATTTGCACAATACATAAATGGTGGAAATCCCTTGATGATCCAGCCCCAATGAAGGGCATGCCAAAAGTGTGCCAGGCGAAAGAATTTGGAAAGATGAGACACACAGGTCTTAATCAAAGTTCAGCTGACCATCTCAACCAATAGCTCTTCTCAGGGGTGTCATCTTCTCAAGTTACAGAGCATCTCAAAATAGCTTTGTGTATTTGGCGAACAACGTTGAAAATGTGCATCTTTTTTCTTAACATGTTGAGTGTGATTGAGTCCCTGTTTTCGGGACCTGCGGGTGCTTCAGTGGTGAGAGGCCATATTGATGTCCGATGGGGGTTTTGCAGTAACCTACATTCACCATTCGTTCTTGGTTTCTGTCTTCAATGCTGCGATGTTCTCGCCAAATGTTTGAGCACACACGTGTTGATCTGAGCCTCATGCAGTGAAACTTGACTGCTTGGCTCCTTCAGACCTCATCTATGTAAAGGCGCAATATACCGTACACATACATGGTTCCACACTGACTGCGACACATGTCAGACGACTGCTGATCGGGCCACATTACACAACTTTGGACACCTTTAAAACATTCTCAGTGCCATTTCTTTCTCTTGTTTAATGGGGGACATTTTGACACAGGATTCTGAGCTGGGCTAAAGTGGGGACCCAACGTCATGTGGAGAGATGGCATGGGCTAGGGAACAGCTGTGGGTTTGTACCAAGTATTTCTGCTGTGTAAAACTGTGTATGTGAAGTCCAAAAAAATCACAGTTCTGTGAAATTCGGGAATATCTTGTGTAAATAAACATCAAACACTGATGGAAACCAACGTATCAGATTTGTTTCCCTTCTATATGTGCCGTGCAGCATTTAACTTTGATCTCATATCCTATCCTTTCTACCAGTCATTAAAATAGGGAAATAAATAAAATGGTGTTTGTGTGTGGGTGAGTGTGGGACTTCAAAAGCCCTGCAGGGACCCTTGCTATTGGTGTGTGTGTGTGTGTGTGTGTGTGTGTGTGTGTGTGTGTGTGTGTGTGTGTGTGTGTGTGTGTGTGTGTGTGTGTGTGTGTGTGTGTGTGTGTGTGTGTGTGTGTGTGTGTGTGTGTGTGTGTGTGTGATTGTGTTTTTAGCCATTGCGGGATCACAATTTGACATTATCAAGATGAAATGAGATGGCCTTCGCTAAATACTTAGATGTTAGAAAATGACTAACATTTCCTTCTCAACACAATACATCTGCCTCAGACGTTTTGTAGCCTGAAGAAGGTTGTTTCGATTCATGGCTGAAGCAGTTCAATTTAAGAAGTGTTCATCTCAAACTGGACAAAGCAGGAAACACCTCATTAATCTCAGAGATGAGTGGGTGCTCTATTTAATTGATGAGAATAAAACGGTCTCCTTGTTTGGCAAGCTCTCGCTTTAAAACCAAATTTGTAGATAGTAAGGCTTCCTATTTTTTTCACAAATATCCTTGTGAACCAATATATACCTCAATATATCTTATTAACCTATACCCTTGTATTAAACATACAAATGTGATCTAGATTCGATTTTTACAAGATTAGATCTTCCATAATGTTCTCCTGATGAGTTCTATTGTTAATCTCTAAACGAACCACACACTGTTCCAACATACAGTATTTTTCCTTTGAAGTATAGTTGCACTACAGCTGTAATTATAAGACTAGACTTTAGAGGGCAGTGTGTTTCTTTTCAACGAACCCTCGATGCCGAAAGCCAACCGTCTCCTCTCCTGCCACTCCCATCTGGACAAAAGCTAGGGGGGGTCGCATTATCTGCCTTCAACTGCACATCACTGAGTCTGTGACATCTGAGTGGCAGTCTCCACAGCAGCTCCACACACACACACACACACACACACACACACACACACACACACACACACACACACACACACACACACACACACACACACACACACACACACACCAATAGATACAAATGTTCATCAACATGCAATTGCAACTGTTGATTTTCATTGCCATCTAATAGATACACCCAGCCCGTCTACCCAGAGGGAGAGAAGTAGCCCCTCTGAGGTTCATCTGGGACCACCGCTCCCTGCTTCATCCGACATGCCGGCGTGTGGAGCTCAGCGACTGCAGGTGACCGGGATGTGTGAGGGTAAATAAGGAGAGATCTGGCGCCTGTGGGGAAATAAGCCTGAAAAGCTGCTCCTGTTACCCAGCTTGCACATCTCTTTCCTCCCTACCGTGCTCCCCAACTGGTCAGGTGGGCCCCGCAAGGTGGCACCGCAGGGGGGGGGCGGGGTCTGACGAAACGGGTCCGGAGGTGGCTCCGCTGTCTCTTGGCCGATTAAAGAAAAAAAGGGAAGAACGAACGTGCACCGCACAGTGATGTAAACGGCGGTAGTTTATGAGCTTGACATTGACATATCCTTTCAGTGCTGTGCCCCTGAATACATGGGTTTCAATTCGATAAAAAAAAACGCTCAATGCCGGTTACGGAACGCATAAAGACAATGTCAATGACGTTGTCGTGTCCGTTGTGTTCGCCCTCGCCTCAATTAATAGATTTCTCGGTGAAAAAACCCGATATTCTTTATTAAAGTCTGTAGGCTAGAGGGTGCATTTTCTGAAAATGTGTGGTTTCGTCTCGGACAGATTGACATGCACTAACCTTAATAGTAGGCCCATGCATAATTGATTCTCAGACCAGGTAAATATTGGCACTTTGTCGAGTTGGGTCTGTCTGCGTCCTGCAAGACGGAGGCGTAACTTGTAGTCGGAGGAGGCGTAACTTGCACTAGGAGGCGTAACATGTAGTCGGAGGCGTAACTTGTAGTCGGAGGCGTGTCTAGTACTTTTCTAAATCGCGGAAGTGATCTGTATGTAGCAGTGGTGCGCAGGTACATAAATGACCGCAACTCGGACCTCAAATATTAGGCCTTAAATTTACTTACCGTCATGAATATCGGAAGACCCGACTTCAATTAAGATCTCGTGTGAACCGTGATTTACAACGCTTTTTGTTTACCGCGAAAATAGAAAGATCTCGCGTGGACCGCGATTTAGAAAAGAACAAGTTACGCCTCCTAGTACAAGTTACGCCTCCTACTACAAGTTACGCCTCCGTCTTGCAGGACGCAGACAGATAGGCCTACTATTGACTTTGAAAGCACAGAATGACAGGAAGATGTCAGAAGAAGTGGTTCCTCCTTCCCCGTGTGGATTTATAGGGCTTATAGGGCAACCTTCAGTGAGCTTAACAAGTTTTGGATATCCTCTCTCGCTCTCGGTTCAGGAATGTCAATCTAAGGTTTGGTATAACGAATCAAAAATGTTATTATTTGATGTTATTTGAACTGACATGTTTAGAAAGTTTACATTGAGCCTGAAGAAGACCTTATGGAATCGCTTTGCTTACTTTTTATAATATCGGCATGGCTTTATGAAGCACATAAACTTGCTAGCATGTTAGCGTGTCATGTTACTGCTGAATATAACCGTGAATAAATAGGCTAGCCCATGAATTAATGAACAGGTGGATGAATAAATAATTCAATAAAACATTAGAATAACACAATCATTCAGCATGTATACTAAGTATGAATTAATATTATCATGCTAACATGCTAATGCTAACATGCTAGCACGTTTATATTAGGGATGGGTCAGAATATTCGATTATTCGATTATTCGTTCCCGAGGGTAAAAGTCTATTTTTAACATTTGGACCGTTAACATTTTTTCTCATTCAAATAAACAAGAATTAATGGACGGAACTAATGTTGGACAGTTGTCCAAGGGCATTATCCCGCTTATACCATGGTCACTTGCCATAGAAAATAAATGAAGACCATTCATTTATAGGGGGATTATTTGTTTATCAACACGGCGGATGTGCGCGCAGAATTATCGGCATAAGAAAATTTGTTTGACCGGTTGCCATGGTTATCTCCATGTGGTTAATTTGCAGTTGCGGTGTTAACTAGCGATGTTGTCAGCCTACTGTTACATTAAACTGTAATCAGGAAACGCGGTTATATGCTATAGACCCTGTGGTATAAAGGCTGGGACTAATTTCAAATTATAAATACGCACACTTTATGTTAAAAGTATAGACCGTCGCGATTCAGCCTTTACACCACAGATACTTAGGGACTATAGCATATAACTGCATTTTCGGATTACAGTTAAAAGCATTTTTCACAATTTACCAGCTATCGTTTTGAGGGCTGAACAGACAATTTAACTGGAACTACTTAGCAGGTAGTTGTTTATTTGCGTTTAAAGTATGGTTATGAAGTACTATTTTGCAAATGATTTCTTGCCGATTATCCATGGCTGCCTTTTGTGAATGTCGGCACACAAGAATAATCGATTATTCGTTCATACCACCCACCGAATATTCAACCATGAAAATTTGTAGTTATTCCCATCCCTAGTTTATAACTAGCACGCCACCGTACTATCTCGATCATGAATACTTGCCCACTTTACCCTTAGCATTAAAGGAATGAATTGGGGGGCATGATAGCAATTATATCCTACACAGCAGAACTATGACTATAGCTACATAGCGTTGGTTCATCTGACCTCTGACCTCTATCTTGGAGACCCCCCCCTACCTATGGACTCTCCACCTTTCAATTTATTCCTATTGTAAGATTGCTGAACAGTTTCTCTGCAACCACCCAAATAAACAATTCAAAACACTATTTGGACCCTGATCTTGAGTCGCTCCACAATAACACTTTCCCCAACTTCCCCTTGTACACTAAAAGCCCTTTACCAGAAACATTGTTTTATCTCGGTCCGCCATCTTTTTATGTCCCTCGTAAACGTTGTCCTTGGGGGGCACATGGGAAACCGAGTGGGAAAGGCCCGCGTTCCGACATCATAATGGAAGGGCATGTCGGACGTCACCTCAGCTTCATGTTATTAATGATCTGAAATCATAATGGATAGGAATGTAGGACGTCACCTTACATTTCATTCAGCCTTTTATGATGTCTCTCTTGTCATCTCGTGTCACGGTCACCCGAGCACCGCTGAATAAAACCGTGAATAAACAGGGGAGCCGATGAATTAATTAACAGGTGGATGAATAAAATAAAGCAATCGAATAACACAATCATTCAGCATATAAATATTGAATTAAGACACAGTTCCACAACAAGACCAACTCAAAGGCAAACAAATGAAAAAACAATGAACGGCAGAAAATAGTGTGTGTGTGTCTTTACATTGTTTCCGTCCTCTGCGTATGTGAGCATGTAAATGATCCCTGGAAACAATGGAACTTCCCCGTGTGACATTCTGTCAATGTCAACCAGTCAGCTAAAGCATGCCAATCAAACCTACGCACTTCTGATTGGAGACGGCCGCACAGAGGGGGGCTGTCTATGGACAGGGTGTGTCTGAGGAGACCAGCAGGCATGACATTACATCCTGAGCGACCTGCTTAAACTTACATTTGTCTGAAGTAAAAGAGACAACAATATATCGCTGTCAGTTACAGCAAGGATGTACATGTAACATCGAAACAAGTGCCAAACACTTCGTTAGGTTAACCCATTCCCAGTAAACGACAAAGATAGCTAGGATAAGAAGCTACACAATCCTATTCAGTACTACATTTATGAAGTGCTATTTTTAACGTACAATATGTGTATACATTAAGTGCCAGGACGTAGGAGGGTTGTTTTTAGGAGAGTAAGGGAGGAGAAGGGATGGTGGGGGTAAGGGAGGAGGCTATGCAGAGTGCAGGTGAACTCTGAACATCATCAGAACGTCATCTGCTGCATTATCCGAGGTTGTCACAGGTAGGAAGTCTTGACACTTTTGTTTTTTATTTTTCCCAGTAAGCTCTCTCACAACACTTCCTAAAGGAGCAGGGGAGCTGAGCTGGGGATGTAACGATAGCTCAGGGTAGTGATCCACCTCAACCTTCCCAGGGTCCAACCTGTTTCTCTGCTGCTAACAGCCTACAACAGAGGCGCTATGCTGGGGTCACATTAGACATGGGCCGGCCCACAAGCAGGGGCTGAGATGACAGCTGGACATTGAAATGTGTCTCTTGGTATTGCATTTATTTTCAACCATTGTTGGATTTCCTTTTAAATTGACCGGTATGCCACGTTCTCTGCTGTCCAAACGTTGAATGATTTGGTTTATTGTTGCTTTGGGTTCCACTGCTCGAGATGACAGATTAGTCAGTGGCTTCCTGTTCATTGGCCTTACATTAGGGCCAGTAATGAGTTGACCCATCCATAAACCTGAGCCCACCATTGGGAATGTTTACACAGCATTGGGTTAAAGAAGTGTGTGAGCGTGTGTGTGTGTGTGTCTTTGATTGTGTGGGTGCTTGTCTGAGTGTTTGTATGCGTGTTTCTTTGAGTGTGTGTGTGTGTGCGTGTGTTTGGGTGTAAGTGCATGTAGAATAGAATAGAATAGAATAGAATAATCTTTATTGTCATTGTACAAGACAACGAAATTTTGTATGGAGCAGTCCTCCTCCAGTTGCACAGTTCTATAAATAAAATAAATTAATAAATAAAGAAATAAATAAATCAGTATCAGCAATATATAAATTTATATATATATATACACACATACACAAACATACATACATATATATATACATATATATATACACACACATATATAAAATACGTATATAAATAAAATGTTTTAAAAAGTCCAAGTCCTGAAGTGCAATAGTGCAATCATGTGTGTATGAGATGAGATGGGGAGTATCAGTGTGGCAATAGAGTGGGAGTGGAGTTTAGCAGTGTCACAGCTCCATGATAGAAACTGTCCTGCAGTCTTGTAGTGCGGGCGGGCAGTGTCCTGTATCGTCTTCCTGAGGGCATGAGAGTGAAGAGGCAGTGTCCAGGGTTTGTGCTGTCTCTGAGGATGCCCATAACCCTCAGAGTACAGCGGGTTTGGTAGATGTCCTCCAGTCTGGGGAGCTGGGTGCCGGTGATCCTCTCAGCCGTCTTAATGATGCGCTGGAGAGCTTTCCTATCATCTGTGGTGCAGCCAGAGTACCATGCGGTGATGCAGTATTTGAGAACTGACTCGATGGCTGACCTGTAGAAGCTCACCAGCAGCTTTTGTGGGAGACATGCCCTCTTCAAGCACCTCAGGAAGTAAAGCCTTTGAAGTCCTTTCTTGGCCGTCGCGGTGGTGTTGACGGTCCAAGCCAGGTCATGGCTGATGTTGACCCCGAGGTACCTGATGTTCTGCACAACCTCCACTGTCTGGCCGTCGATGGTGATGGGGTGATGGACGAAGGGCTTCGTCTTCCTCCTGAAGTCCAGGATCATCTCCTTTGTTTTTGCTGCGTTGAGGATCAGGTTGTTCTCTCGGCTCCAGCTCACCAGGTTCTCTACCTCTGTCCTGTAGGCAGCCTCGTTGTTGCTTGAGATCCTGCCTACCACCATGGTGTCGTCTGCAAATTTAAATGTGTTGTCATGTGTCTTTGAGTGTGTGTGTGTGTGTCTGTGTGTGTGTGTGTGTGTGTGTGTGTGTGTCGGTATGTGCGTGTATGTGTGTCAGAGTTCCCATGCTGTGTGCCAATAAGGGCCAGGTTAGAGTGCTCCACTGGCGAGCGACCAGCTGCCCTTACACCCCTGACCCGACATACTGCACGCTGTGTCTAGGGTTGCTATCCGCTATCTGTTAGCCGTGTGCTGTGTGCATGAGGCTGCAGGCAAATCATTACATAATTGATGAACTATGATCCATTGTGTCGTTTGGGATCATTAAAAGTCAGCCACAGAATCAATGAATAATGTGTTATTATTAAAATATATGAAGCCCTTCGTCCATTTGCATTTCATAAGCTGAAGGTATAATTCAATTGTATATATGATAATAAATCGACATGTGTATATGTATACATATATATATATATATATATATATATATATATATATATATATATATATATATATATATATATGGATATGGATCGATAGACACACTTATACATACAGGCGGAAAGACACAAAGAAATAAATCCTGAATCATCATGCCCCATCTCTTTACATTCAACCAAGGAATGTTTAAGTTGTAAATGTTTTCCAAATGTCCATTTTGTGTTGATATAACTCTGCCAATACACGACTAGGGGAACATGGGACAACCTAACATCATCATGACTAGCTAGCTTAATCATTATTCCTACCCCCATAAGGTCTGTCGATGCCATCAAAACCAGCCACTGGAGCCCTCTCATCGTGGGGTCTCCTCGGCTCGGCAGCAGCCCCAATGAATTGGTCCTCGCTGAGAGTTGCCCCATGGGTGGTGGTAATGAGTTGCAGTTATAAAACATGCAATACAGACTAAAATAGTGCACAGAAATAATGGTGAGGACGATTATTACGAACTCCTTCATGTAACATTGCACATTGCATCACAGTAGTCAGATTTGGGATCCAGATTGCTTTCTCTCCCTCAAGAGAACAACATCTTTCCTCATCAATCTATGTAAATGCAGCATGCTATTCTAGGAACTGTAACTGTTGGTTGTGTAGTCTTGGCTGGCCAGGCTAATGTTACAGACTTATTTCCACATCAATGCATGGTACAAGCCATGAATCTCTGTAGGCTGTGACCCACTTTCCATCCCTCTATGTCTGTGGGAATACTGTGCTTTCACTTACATCACATGGCACTCATGGCATTATGAACGTACACCATCCTTTTAACACTGCATATGCCAGACAGAAGAAAGCTTTGAGACAAGGTGGGGCATTGATCTAGTTCAGGGGTTTTCAAAGTGTGAGAGAGTGAGCCCCCCCTCAGAGAAAAAATTTCAGCTGAGCCCCCCCCCCCCCAAAAAAAAAAAAGTTCTAAATACCTGTGTTTTGAAAGCTATTTTAATTATTTTACCCATTTTAAACATCTCTTATCATAATTTTAAAACATTTGAAACATATTTTTGAAACATTTGAAACCTATTTTTTAAACATTTTAAACATATTTCTGAAACATTACAAGATCTTTGTGCGTTTTTAAACACATTTCTTAACACAATTTAACAACTTTATCTAAGCATGTTTGAGGTTAACCTTTTTTAAATACATTTGACCATCTTAATCTGTGTAAACGGCCAGTTTACACAGATTCATTCAGGGTCCCCGACTCTGAATATTCTGAGTCGAATCAGATCTGCCTTTTCAGTCCAGAGATTCGACTATTCGGCGGGGTTTGTTTACCGGCGTTGCTATGGTGACCTAAATTATTATAAGCAACTGAAAACGATGCCGGTGTTGTGTCGAGATCTGTTTTCCCGTCGAGATGTATTTCCCCTAGTCCCAGATAATGACTGTCAGGATGCGTTCCCCCTGTTCTAAATGGTCAAATTGAATGATATCAGCCTGAAAATCACAGCACTTATCTGTTGTGGGGAAATAAGTCAGCAGTATGAATTTGAAAGATGTGTGAGCCTCCTTTCCTATGGAACAGAGGGGGAACAGTATCTGACAGTAATATTCCAAGCTGTCAGGATGCGTTCCCCCTGTTCTAAATGGTCAAATTGAATGATATCAGCCTGAAAATCACAGCACTTATCTCTTGTGGGGAAATAAGTCAGCAGTATGAATTTGAAAGATGTGTGAGCCTCCTTTCCTATGGAACAGAGGGCCTTTTCGGGTAATTTCGGACGGGGGCGGGGACTAGGGGGAACACATCTCGACGGGGAAACAGATCTCGACACAACACCGGTTTGAAACTAAAACTGTGATTCTGAAAAAAGTATAAATGCTCTCAAAATTCCGTTTAGATAGTATTGAAGATACAAGTGTGTATATTTGTTTAATGGTTTGAACGATGGCAAACGGTTGAAAAATGAATGAGTTACGATGTCTAGAAGTAGGTGTATCAGAATGGGCTGACGTCTTCAATGAAAACAGCTGAAAACGAAGCGGTATGAAACTAAAACTGTGATTCTGAAGGAATTGTAAATGATATTGTGGTGAACCTCAGTAGGGGTTGCGAATGCAACCCCATCTAAGCTCCTCCCCCTGCACCCAGGTGCAGATAAAATGGCCAAGATGGCTGAATTCAGCCTCTGTTGGTTGCCTCCTAGGGTGGTGAGTAGGGTCCCCGCTTTCTAATAGTTGTGAGTTCCCATTTGAACTTTTATTAAGTAGTGTCTCTTGTTTTTAGGATCCACTGCTGCTGTTTTGTATGGTTTTAGTTGTTCTGGTTAGCTGTTTTGTTTTGTTTTGGTTCCGTTTGCTATTTTGTTTTGGTTGCTTTGGTTAAGTTTGCTTTTGTGTTATTTTCCCTTTTCTGTTTCATTGTTTGACCTTTGGTTTGCTGGGTTACTTAACCCCTGTTTTGCAGTTTGGTTTGGTTTGGTTTTGCTCCCGTTTTCTTTATTTAGTTATTGTAATAAAAGAAACGGTTAATATAGTTATTGTCTCTGCCTCTTTAGTTCTTGAACCTGTGTCCTTATTATTTCTGTAATATCATAGTTTAACTTTCTTTGTTCTATATTTCCTGGGGTGTAATTCCCCAGGTGGCGTTGTCGCTCCCTCTTTAGTTATTTCCCCCTCCCCTCGTTAATATTGACTGTTGCACTGAGCTCCGCCACATCTTGGCGTTGTCGGCAGGATTACTTTCAGGCAGAGACTTGTAGTTTTCATTTTTTTACACAAACCAATTGATTTGTACGTAGTTTGTTAAGGTTTATTATTTCTACAAAACAGCAGCAGGTGCCGGGCAGTTCCTGGCACGGACAGTTTCCTCATGGCGGAGGAGGTCGCCCAATTAAGGGACTTGGTCACTCAGCTGCAAGCGGAGAATCAACACATGCGTCAAGAGCGAGAGGCTCACCTGCCTTGGCCCAACACCTCCTCAGCAATTCCCTCAGCTCCTGGACTCTCTTCAGCTCCTACAGTAACTGAAGACTGATTCATTTCCCCAGAGACCGGAAATGCCCACTCTTTCGGGGCAGGACAGGACTAATCATTGGGGAGTGGATTGAAGAGGTCCACGCCTGAGTACGAGCTCGTCACCTGTCTCCAGCGGACCAAGCGCTCTTCATCTATGATCACCTGGAGGGAGAAGCAAGAGAAGAAATTAAATATCGGTCCCCAGAAGAAAGGGCAGATCCAGATAAGGTTCTGCTTATATTAAAATAACTCTTTGGGTGTACAAAATCATATGTGTCTCTGCAGGAAGACTTCTTTTCCAAGAAGCAACAAGATGATGAAACGTTACAAGAGTTCTCGCATGCATTAATGTGTTTGATGGAGAAGGTGGTACAAAAATCCCCTCATGGTTCTCTAAATAGGGAGGTGTTGTTGAGAGATCAATTTGTTGAACATGTGTTTGATTGTTCCCTTCGCAGAGAACTAAAGCAGTTTGTCCGGGGCCACCCTACCGCCACCTTGATAGAGGTCCGTTCTGAGGCTATTAGATGGGAACAAGAAGGGATGCCTGGGGGTGCAAGGGGCAGAAGCTATTCTCTTCCCAGTGCATTTGGTTACCAGCAAACTGTACAAGGTAATCAGTCCAAGCACCAGGGGGCAGGTAACTCGTCCTTCAGTTCTGAGTTGAGATATCGAAATTCTGTTTAGATATTATTGAAGATACAAGCGTGTAGATTTGTTAAATGGTTTGCACAAAGATAAACGGTTGAAATTGATTTAGTCATGTTACTTCTACAGTTGAAGTACGACTGATGATTTGAATCATCGACTTTCAGGTTTTTTTTCGAGAAAGCTCCAGCTGCAGGCTTGGAGCAGGGTCTGTCTGCGTCCTGCAGGACGGAGGCGTAACTTGTAGTGGGCGTAACTTGTACTAGGAGGCGTAACTTTTCTAAATCGCGGTCCACGCGAGATCTTCTCTTTTCGCGGTAAAAAAAAGCCTTGTAAATCTCGGTTCACACGAGATCTTCCTTGAAGTCAGATCTTCAGATATTCATGTCGGTAAGTAAAAAGAAGTGGATTAACAAGAATGATTGTTTTTGTTTTTACAACCTTAATGAACTCTAGAACTAGGGCAGACTACTTGTGGTTGTGATACTGTAACATTCTTTACGAAATGTTCGAACGCTTAGGCCTACTGTTTTAACGTTGGAAGAAACCCCAGCTTTCGCCACCTCGGTGAAGTTAGTTCGATGCACACGTTTGAGATGCACACTGAACAGTCACAAAATACTCTATACTGTACAGGCTAGTAGATGTTGCTTGCTTCTTTCTGCCCCGAATTTGCACAGTGCAACAGTGATGACGTACCTGAGAAATCCATGTATTGAAGACCGGCAAATATATATAAAATTAGGGCTTGTAATGTGAACGCTATAACATGAAGGCTTTCTCATAACTATCCTCCTGTTAGTGACATTGTTCTTGTCTTGTTTCTATCAGTAATATTTATTTTAATTAATTGTTTTCTATCTCATGCAGGACCTTGAAAACATGCAGCATGCGATCAATAACAATATGTACTCACTAAAATTCTTTGAATTATTAATCTGCTGTCTTTAATTCTTTGAATTATTAATCTCCAGTCTTTTTGTTAAAGGTATAAAGGTATTAAGTAGGCTAAATTTAAGCAGGTTCCCCACGTTAAACTGCTATATGCATTACATGTCATTGTAAAATTGTAATAGGCTTCTTTTCTTAAATGCATATGACTCAGGGATGTCGGTTTCAAGTGAGGCTATGATTAAGATAATCAAGAGCATATTTTTAAATGAGCGGGTCGGGTGGATTATTTTTATATAAGGCCTAATATTTGAGGTCCGAGTTGCGGTCATTTATGTACCCGCGGACCACTGCTACACACAGATCACTTCCGCGATTTAGAAAAGTACTAGACACGCCTCCGACTACAAGTTACGCCTCCGACTACAAGTTACGCCTCCTCCGACTACAAGTTACGACTCCTAGTACAAGTTACGCCTCCGTCTTGCAGGACGCAGACAGATACTATTGCAAGCTTGGGCGTTTCCGTCATGACACAAGAACGCCCAGGCGTTCCTGGTAGCTTTTCATCGACCAATCACGAGGTGTTTCGCAAGGCATACTGCGAAGCACGGTCGCAAAGCACACTATGCTTTCCTTCCTTAATGGCAATTTTACCTCTCGTTAGATTTAGCAATCATGGAGCCCCCACTTGGCTAACGTTAATTCTATGCTACCCGTACTTGAAACTGCTGTTTGAGAAAATCTAACTAGCGAATGTTCCAGAAGTTGACAGCCGTGCGAAGAAGAAGGGGTTCGGTGTTGACGGTGAAAGTTAGGCCGGTTTATAGCAGAGTTTCCGTTGTCGGTTCAGTGTTTCCCGCAGGATTTTTTTCAGCAGCGGTGGTGTGGTCCCCGATCCCTCTAGGGGTGTCCGGGGGCATGGCCCCCCGGCCGAATTTCTTTTGTACTCTTTACATTGGAATGCATGAATCTGGTGCACTTTGAGAGGAGAATATGCACTTAAATCCTATTCAAAAAGTCCTGTGTATTACTGTAGATGGGATTATTGGTGTTGTAACTTTGCCTTTTGTGTCATTTACAGATTTTTATATTTTTGTCTAGTAATATTTAAACAAATGCCACAACGCAAATATAATTTACACAATTTATTTACAGATTTTTGCCTAATGCTTAAACACTAAACATGGTTGCTATGCCCAAAGCATAACTGTTTTTTACATAAGACACTTTGTTCAAAAATGAATTCTCCTGCAACAATGGGCAAAACACAACTTTTTAAATTATAAACCTAACTAAAATTTGAAAAGAACAGACTCACACACGTGAAAAAGAAAAAATTAAGCTAATTGAAAACCAATCAGTGTGAGCCTTAGCACTACAAATAGACCTCAGGTGAGCTCAGCTCCTTTGTGAGACAGTGAGAGTCGGGAAGAGGACAAGAGAGCGATGATAAGCTATATTTATTGTATAAGTCGCTGATGGAGGAAGCCCATCGCAACGGAAATCCCGGTCGGATCCATCTGATTGGTGTGTGTGCGTGTGTGTTTCTATTCTATTCTATAGTGTTACCCTTTACGTTTTATTTGATAAAAACGACAGTGTTACCCCTTATGTTTTTTTTCATGACGACCAAAGAAAAATGACTGTCACCCCTCATGTTTCATTTGATAAAAACGACAGTGTTACCCCACATTTTTCATTTGATTAAAACAACAGTGTTACCCCTTGTGTTTTTTTCATGACGACCAAAGAAAAACAAGTGTTACCCCCTATGTTTTATTGGATCAATATCGACAGGTAATCCCTTATGTTAATTTCATGACGGCCGATAAAATACCACAGAGTTACCCCTTATGTTTTTTTTCTTGACGACCAATGAAATACAAGTGTTACCCCTTATGTTTTTTTTCTTGACGACCAATGAAATACAAGTGTTACCCCTTATGTTTTTTTTCATGACGACCAATAAAAAACGACAGTGTTATCCCCTGTGGTTTTTTTCATGACGACCAATGAAAAACAACAGTGTTACCCCCAATTTTTTTTCATGACGACCAATAAAAAACAACAGTGTTATCCCTTAGGTTATTTTTCATGAGGACCAATAAAAAACGACAGTGTTACCCCTTGTGGTTTTTTTCATGACGACCGATAAAAAACTACAGTGTTACCCCTTATGTTTCATTTGATAAAAATGACAGTGTTACCCCACATGTTTCATTTGATTAAAACAATAGTGTTACCCCTTGTCATTTTTTTCATGACGACCAATAAAAAACGACAGTGTTACCCCTTATTTATTTTTTTTCATGACGACCGATAAAAAACGACAGTGTTACCCCTTATTTTTTTTCCATGACGACCGATAAAAAACAACAGTGTTACCCCTTGTGTTTTTTTTCATGACGGACGATAAAATACAACAGAGGTACCCCTTATGTTTCTTTTCTTGACGACCAATAAAAAACAACAGTGTTACCCCTTATGTTTTTTTTCATGACGACCAATAAAAAACAACAGTGTTACCCCTTATGTTTCATTTGATAAAAATGACAGTGTTACCCCACATGTTTCATTTGATTAAAACAACAGTGTTACCCCTTATGTTTTTTTTTCATGACGACCAATAAAAAACGACAGTGTTACCCCTTGTGTTTTTTTTCTTGACGACCAATAAAAAACAACAGTGTTACCCCTTATGTTTTTTTTCATGACGACCAATAAAAAACAACAGTGTAACCCCTTGTGGTTTTTTTCATGACGACCAATAAAAAACGACTGTGTTACCCCTTGTGGTTTTTTTCATGACGACCAATAAAAAACAACAGTGTTACCCCTTATGTTTTTTTTCATGAGGACCAATAAAAAACGACAGTGTTACCCCTTGTGGTTTTTTTCATGACGACCAAAGAAAAACAGTGTTAACCCCAATGTTTTTTTTCATGACGACCAATTAAAAACAACAGTGTTACCCCTTATGTTTTTTTTCATGACGACCAATATAAAACAACAGTGTTACCCCTCATGTTTTTTTTCATGACGACCAATAAAAAACAACAGTGTTACCCCTTATGTTTTTTTTTTCATGACGACCAAAGAAAAATGACAGTGTCACCCCTCATTTTTCATTTGATAAAAACGACAGTGTTACCCCACATGTTTAATTTGATTAAAACAACAGTGTTACCCCTTGTGTTTTTTTTCATGACGACCAATAAAAAAAAACAGTGTTACCCCTTATGTTTTTTTTCATGACGACCAATAAAAAACGACAGTGTTACCCCTTATGTTTTTTTTCTTGACGACCAATAAAAAACAACAGTGTTACCCCTTATTTTTTTTCCATGACGACCGATAAAAAACAACAGTGTTACCCCTTGTGTTTTTTTTCATGACGGACGATAAAATACAACAGAGGTACCCCTTATGTTTCTTTTCTTGACGACCAATAAAAAACAACAGTGTTACCCCTTATGTTTTTTTTCATGACGACCAATAAAAAACAACAGTGTTACCCCTTATGTTTCATTTGATAAAAATGACAGTGTTACCCCACATGTTTCATTTGATTAAAACAACAGTGTTACCCCTTATGTTTTTTTTTCATGACGACCAATAAAAAACGACAGTGTTACCCCTTGTGTTTTTTTTCTTGACGACCAATAAAAAACAACAGTGTTACCCCTTATGTTTTTTTTCATGACGACCAATAAAAAACAACAGTGTAACCCCTTGTGGTTTTTTTCATGACGACCAATAAAAAACGACTGTGTTACCCCTTGTGGTTTTTTTCATGACGACCAATAAAAAACAACAGTGTTACCCCTTATGTTTTTTTTCATGAGGACCAATAAAAAACGACAGTGTTACCCCTTGTGGTTTTTTTCATGACGACCAAAGAAAAACAACAGTGTTAACCCCAATGTTTTTTTTCATGACGACCAATTAAAAACAACAGTGTTACCCCTTATGTTTTTTTTCATGACGACCAATATAAAACAACAGTGTTACCCCTCATGTTTTTTTTCATGACGACCAATAAAAAACAACAGTGTTACCCCTTATGTTTTTTTTTTCATGACGACCAAAGAAAAATGACAGTGTCACCCCTCATTTTTCATTTGATAAAAACGACAGTGTTACCCCACATGTTTAATTTGATTAAAACAACAGTGTTACCCCTTGTGTTTTTTTTCATGACGACCAATAAAAAAAAACAGTGTTACCCCTTATGTTTTTTTTCATGATGACCAATAAAAAACGACAGTGTTACCCCTTATGTTTTTTTTCTTGACGACCAATAAAAAACAACAGTGTTACCCCTTATGTTTTTTTTCATGACGACCAATAAAAAACAGTGTTACCCCTTATGTTTCATTTGATAAAAATGACAGTGTTACCCCACATGTTTCATTTGAAAAAAACAACAGTGTTACACCTTATGTTTTTTTTCATGACGACCAATAAAAAACAACAGTGTTACCCCTTATGTTTCATTTGATAAAAATGACAGTGTTACCCCACATGTTTTATTTGATTAAAACAACAGTGTTACCCCTTGTGTTTTTTTTCTTGACGACCAATAAAAAACAACAGTGTTACCCCTTATGTTTTTTTTCATGACGACCAATAAAAAACAACAGTGTTACCCCTTATGTTTCATTTGATAAAAATGACAGTGTTACCCCACATGTTTCATTTGAAAAAAACAACAGTGTTACCCCTTATGTTTTTTTTCATGACGACCAATAAAAAACAACAGTGTTACCCCTTATGTTTCATTTGATAAAAATGACAGTGTTACCCCACATGTTTTATTTGATTAAAACAACAGTGTTACCCCTTATGTTTTTTTTCATGACGACCAATAAAAAACGACAGTGTTACCCCTTGTGTTTTTTTTCTTGACGACCAATAAAAAACAACAGTGTTACCCCTTATGTTTTTTTTCATGACGACCAATAAAAAACAACAGTGTTACCCCTTATGTTTCATTTGATAAAAATGACAGTGTTACCCCACATGTTTCATTTGAAAAAAACAACAGTGTTACCCCTTATGTTTTTTTTCATGACGACCAATAAAAAACAACAGTGTTACCCCTTATGTTTCATTTGATAAAAATGACAGTGTTACCCCACATGTTTTATTTGATTAAAACAACAGTGTTACCCCTTATGTTTTTTTTCATGACGACCAATAAAAAACGACAGTGTTACCCCTTGTGTTTTTTTTCTTGACGACCAATAAAAAACAACAGTGTTACCCCTTATGTTTTTTTTCATGACGACCAATAAAAAACAACAGTGTTACCCCTTATGTTTTTTTTCATGACGACCAATATAAAACAACAGTGTTACCCCTCGTGTTTTTTTTCATGACGACCAATAAAAAACAACAGTGTTACCCCTTATGTTTTTTTTTTCATGACGACCAAAGAAAAATGACAGTGTCACCCCTCATTTTTCATTTGATAAAAACGACAGTGTTACCCCTTATGGTTTTTTTCAAGAAGACCGATAAAAAACTACAGTGTTACCCCTTATGTTTCATTTGATAAAAATTACAGTGTTACCCCACATGTTTAATTTGATTAAAACAACAGTGTTACCCCTTGTGTTTTTTTTCATGACGACCAATAAAAAAAAACAGTGTTACCCCTTATGTTTTTTTTCATGACGACCAATAAAAAACGACAGTGTTACCCCTTATGTTTTTTTTCTTGACGACCGATAAAAAACAACAGTGTTACCCCTTATGTTTTTTTTCATGACGACCAATAAAAAACAACAGTGTTACCCCTTATGTTTCATTTGATAAAAATGACAGTGTTACCCCACATGTTTCATTTGAAAAAAACAACAGTGTTACCCCTTATGTTTTTTTTCATGACGACCAATAAAAAACAACAGTGTTACCCCTTATGTTTCATTTGATAAAAATGACAGTGTTACCCCACATGTTTTATTTGATTAAAACAACAGTGTTACCCCTTATGTTTTTTTTCATGACGACCAATAAAAAACGACAGTGTTACCCCTTGTGTTTTTTTTCTTGACGACCAATAAAAAACAACAGTGTTACCCCTTATGTTTTTTTTCATGACGACCAATAAAAAACAACAGTGTTACCCCTTATGTTTCATTTGATAAAAATGACAGTGTTACCCCACATGTTTCATTTGAAAAAAACAACAGTGTTACCCCTTATGTTTTTTTTCATGACGACCAATAAAAAACAACAGTGTTACCCCTTATGTTTCATTTGATAAAAATGACAGTGTTACCCCACATGTTTTATTTGATTAAAACAACAGTGTTACCCCTTATGTTTTTTTTCATGACGACCAATAAAAAACGACAGTGTTACCCCTTGTGTTTTTTTTCTTGACGACCAATAAAAAACAACAGTGTTACCCCTTATGTTTTTTTTCATGACGACCAATAAAAAACAACAGTGTTACCCCTTATGTTTCATTTGATAAAAATGACAGTGTTACCCCACATGTTTCATTTGAAAAAAACAACAGTGTTACCCCTTATGTTTTTTTTCATGACGACCAATAAAAAACAACAGTGTTACCCCTTATGTTTCATTTGATAAAAATGACAGTGTTACCCCACATGTTTCATTTGAAAAAAACAACAGTGTTACCCCTTATGTTTTTTTTCATGACGACCAATAAAAAACAACAGTGTTACCCCTTATGTTTCATTTGATAAAAATGACAGTGTTACCCCACATGTTTTATTTGATTAAAACAACAGTGTTACCCCTTATGTTTTTTTTCATGACGACCAATAAAAAACGACAGTGTTACCCCTTGTGTTTTTTTTCTTGACGACCAATAAAAAACAACAGTGTTACCCCTAATGTTTTTTTTCATGACGACCAATAAAAAACAACAGTGTTACCCCTTATGTTTTTTTTCATGACGACCAATAAAAAACGACAGTGTTACCCCTTGTGGTTTTTTTCATGACGACCAATAAAAAACAACAGTGTTACCCCTTATGTTTTTTTTCATGGCGACCAATAAAAAACGACTGTGTTACCCCTTGTGGTTTTTTTCATGACGACCAATAAAAAACAACAGTGTTACCCCTTATGTTTTTTTTCATGACGACCAATAAAAAACGACAGTGTTACCCCTTATGTTTTTTTTCTTGACGACCAATAAAAAACAACAGTGTTACCCCTTATGTTTTTTTTCATGACAACCAATAAAAAACAACAGTGTTACCCCTTATGTTTCATTTGATAAAAATGACAGTGTTACCCCACATGTTTCATTTGAAAAAAACAACAGTGTTACCCCTTATGTTTTTTTTCATGACGACCAATAAAAAACAACAGTGTTACCCCTTATGTTTCATTTGATAAAAATGACAGTGTTACCCCACATGTTTAATTTGATTAAAACAACAGTGTTACCCCTTATGTTTTTTTTCATGACGACCAATAAAAAACGACAGTGTTACCCCTTGTGTTTTTTTTCTTGACGACCAATAAAAAACAACAGTGTTACCCCTTATGTTTTTTTTCATGTCGACCAATAAAAAACAACAGTGTTACCCCTTATGTTTTTTTTCATGACGACCAATAAAAAACGACAGTGTTACCCCTTATGTTTTTTTTCTTGACGACCAATAAAAAACGACAGTGTTACCCCTTGTGGTTTTTTTCATGACGACCAATAAAAAACGACAGTGTTACCCCTTGTGTTTTTTTTCATGACGACCAATAAAAAACAACAGTGTTACCCCTTATGTTTTTTTTCATGACGACCAATAAAAAACAATAGCGTTACCCCTTATGTTTTTTTTCATGACGACCAAAGAAAAATGACTGTGTCACCCCTCATGTTTCATTTGATAAAAACTACAGTGTTACCCCTTATGGTTTTTTTCATGACGACCGATAAAAAACGACAGTGTTACCCCTTATGTTTCATTTGATAAAAATGACAGTGTTACCCCACATGTTTCATTTGATTAAAACAACAGTGTTACCCCTTGTGTTTTTTTCATGACGACCAAAGAAAAACAACAGTGTTAACCCCAATGTTTTTTTTCATGACGACCAATTAAAAACAACAGTGTTACCCCTTATGTTTTTTTTCATGACGACCAATAAAAAACAACAATGTTACCCCTTATGTTTTTTTTCATGACGACCAATAAAAAACAACAGTGTTACCCCTTATGTTTTTTTTCATGACGACCAAAGAAAAATGACAGTGTCACCCCCCATGTTTCATTTGATAAAAACGACAGTGTTACCCCTTATAGTTTTTTTCAAAACGACCGATAAAAAACTACAGTGTTACCCCTTATGTTTCATTTGATAAAAATGACAGTGTTACCCCACATGTTTCATTTGATTAAAACAACAGTGTTACCCCTTGTGTTTTTTTTCATGACGACCAATAAAAAACGACAGTGTTAGCCCTTATGTTTTTTTTCTTGACGACCAATAAAAAACAACAGTGTTACCCCTTATGTTTTTTTTCATGACGACCAATAAAAAACAACAGTGTTACCCCCTATGTTTTTTTTCATGACGACCAAAGAAAAATGACTGTGTCACCCCTCATGTTTCATTTGATAAAAACGACAGTGTTACCCCTTATGGTTTTTTTCATGACGACCGATAAAAAACTACAGTGTTACCCCTTATGTTTCATTTGATAAAAATGACAGTGTTACCCCACATGTTTCATTTGATTAAAACAACAGTGTTACCCCTTGTGTTTTTTTCATGACGACCAAAGAAAAACAACAGTGTTTCCCCCTATGTTTTATTGGATCAATATCGACAGGTTATCCCTTATGTTAATTTCATGACGGCCGATAAAATACAACAGAGTTACCGCTTATGTTTTTTTTCTTGACGACCAATAAAAAACGACAGTGTTACCCCTTATGTTTTTTTTCTTGACGACCAATAAAAAACAACAGTGTTACCCCTTATGTTTTTTTTCATGACGACCAATAAAAAACAACAGTGTTACCCCTTATGTTTTTTTTCATGACGACCAAAGAAAAATGACAGTGTCACCCCTCATGTTTCATTTGATAAAAACGACCGTGTTACCCCTTATGGTTTTTTTCATGACGACCGATAAAAAACAACAGTGTTACCCCTTGTGTTTTTTTTCATGACGACCAAAGAAAAACAACAGTGTTTTATTGGATCAATAGCGACAGGTTATCCCTTATGTTAATTTCATGACGGCCGATAAAATACAACAGAGTTACCCCTTATGTTTTTTTTCTTGACGACCAATAAAAAACATCAGTGTTACCCCTTATGTTTTTTTTCATGACGACCAATAAAAAACGACAGTGTTACCCCTTATGTTTTTTTTCTTGACGACCAATAAAAAACAACATTGTTACCCCTTATGTTTTATTGGATCAATATCGACAGGTGAACCCCTTATGTTAATTTCATGACGGCCGATAAAATACAACAGAGTTACCCCTTATGTTTTTTTTCTTGACGACCAATAAAAAACAACAGTGTTACCCCTTATGTTTTTTTTCATGACGACCAATAAAAAACAACAGTGTTACCCCTTATGTTTTTTTTCATGACGACCAATAAAAAACGACAGTGTTGCCCCTTGTGGTTTTTTTCATGACGACCAATAAAAAACGACAGTGTTACCCCTTGTGGTTTTTTTCATGACGACCAATGAAAAACAACAGTGTTACCCCCAATGTTTTTTCTTATGACGACCAATAAAAAACAACAGTGTCACCCCTTATGGTTTTTTTCATGACGACCGATAAAAAACTACAGTGTTACCCCTTATGTTTCATTTGATAAAAATGACAGTGTTGCCCCACATGTTTCATTTGATTAAAACAACAATGTTACCCCTTGTGTTTTTTTTCATGACGACCAATAAAAAACGACAGTGTTACCCCTTATGTTTTTTTTTAATGACGACCGAGAAAAAACGACAGTGTTACCCCTTATTTTTTTTTCATGACGACCGATAAAAAACAACAGTGTTACCCCTTGTGTTTTTTTTCATGACGGCGGATAAAATACAACCCTTATGTTTTTTTTCTTGACGACCAATAAAAAACAACAGTGTTACCCCTTATGTTTTTTTTCATGACGACCAATAAAAAACAACAGTGTTACCCCTTATGTTTTTTTCATGACGACCAATAAAAAACAGCAGTGTTACCCCTTATGTTTCATTTGATAAAAATGACAGTGTTACCCCACATGTTTCATTTGATTAAAACAACAGTGTTACCCCTTGTGGTTTTTTTCATGACGACCAAAGAAAAACAACAGTGCTACCCCCTATGTTTTATTGGATCAATATCGACAGGTGAACCCCTTATGTTAATTTCATGACGGCCGATAAAATACAACAGAGTAACCCCTTATGTTTTTTTTCATGACGACCAATAAAAAACAGTGTTACCCCTTATGTTTTTTTTCATGACTACCAATAAAAAACGACAGTGTTACCCCTTGTGGTTTTTTTCATGACGACCAATGAAAAACAACAGTGTTACCCACAATGTTTTTTTTCATGACGACCAATAAAAAACAACAGTGTTACCCCTTATGTTTTTTTTCATGAGGACCAATAAAAAACGACAGTGTTACCCCTTGTGTTTTTTTTCTTGACGACCAATAAAAAACAACAGTGTTACCCCTTATGTTTTTTTTCATGACAACCAATAAAAAACAACAGTGTTACCCCTTATGTTTTTTTTCATGACGACCAAAGAAAAATGACAATGTCACCCCTCATGTTTCATTTGATAAAAACGACAGTGTTACCCCACACCTTTCATTTGATTAAAACAACAGTGTTACCCCTTGTGTTTTTTTTCATGACGACCAAAGAAAAAAAACAGTGTTACCCCCTATGTTTTATTGGATCAATATCGACAGGTGAACCCCTTATGTTAATTTCATGACGGCCGATAAAATACAACAGAGTTACCCCTTATGTTTTTTTTCTTGACGACCAATAAAAAACAACAGTGTTACCCCTTATGTTTTTTTTCATGACGACCAATAAAAAACGACGGTGTTACCCCTTATGTTTTTTTTCTTGACGACCAATAAAAAACAACAGTGTTACCCCTTATGTTTTTTTTCATGACGACCAATAAAAAACAACAGTGTTACCCCTTATGTATTTTTTCATGACGACCAAAGAAAAATGACAGTGTCACCCCTCATGTTTCATTTGATAAAAACGACAGTGTTACCCCTTATGGTTGTTTTCATGACGACCGATAAAAAACTACAGTGTTACCCCCTATGTTTTATTGGATCAATATCGACAGGTGAACCCCTTATGTTAATTTCATGACGGCCGATAAAATACAACAGTGTTACCCCCTATGTTTTATTGGATCAATATCGACAGGTGAACCCCTTATGTTAATTTCATGACGGCCGATAAAATACAACAGAGTTACCCCTTATGTTTTTTTTCTTGACGACCAATAAAAAACAACAGTGTTACCCCTTATGTTTTTTTTCATGACGACCAATAAAAAACGACGGTGTTACCCCTTATGTTTTTTTTCTTGACGACCAATAAAAAACAACAGTGTTACCCCTTATGTTTTTTTTCATGACGACCAATAAAAAACAACAGTGTTACCCCTTATGTTTTTTTTCATGACGACCAAAGAAAAATGACAGTGTCACCCCTCATGTTTCATTTGATAAAAACGACAGTGTTACCCCTTATGGTTGTTTTCATGACGACCGATAAAAAACTACAGTGTTACCCCTTATGTTTCATTTGATAAAAATGACAGTGTTACCCCACACCTTTCATTTGATTAAAACAACAGTGTTACCCCTTGTGTTTTTTTTCATGACGACCAAAGAAAAAAAACAGTGTTACCCCCTATGTTTTATTGGATCAATATCGACAGGTGAACCCCTTATGTTAATTTCATGACGGCCGATAAAATACAACAGAGTTACCCCTTATGTTTTTTTTCTTGACGACCAATAAAAAACAACAGTGTTACCCCTTATGTTTTTTTTCATGACGACCAATAAAAAACGACGGTGTTACCCCTTATGTTTTTTTTCTTGACGACCAATAATAAACAACAGTGTTACCCCTTATGTTTTTTTTCATGACGACCAATAAAAAACAACAGTGTTACCCCTTATGTTTTTTTTCATGACGACCAAAGAAAAATGACAGTGTCACCCCTCATGTTTCATTTGATAAAAACGACAGTGTTACCCCTTATGGTTTTTTTCAGGACGACCGATAAAAAACGACAGTGTTACCCCTTATGTTTCATTTGATAAAAATGACAGTGTTACCCCACATGTTTCATTTGATTAAAACAACAGTGTTACCCCTTGTGTTTTTTTTCATGACGACCAAAGAAAAACAACAGTGTTTTATTGGATCAATATCGACAGGTTATCCCTTATGTTAATTTCATGACGGCCGATAAAATACAACAGAGTTACCCCTTATGTTTTTTTTCTTGACGACCAATAAAAAACAACAGTGTTACCCCTTATGTTTTTTTTCATGACGACCAATAAAAAACGACAGTGTTACCCCTTATGTTTTTTTTCTTGACGACCAATAAAAAACAACATTGTTACCCCTTATGTTTTATTGGATCAATATCGACAGGTGAACCCCTTATGTTAATTTCATGACAGCCGATAAAATACAACAGAGTTACCCCTTATGTTTTTTTTCTTGACGACCAATAAAAAACAGTGTTACCCCTTATGTTTTTTTTCATGACTACCAATAAAAAACGACAGTGTTACCCCTTGTGGTTTTTTTCATGACGACCAATGAAAAACAACAGTGTTACCCCTTATGTTTTTTTTCATGAGGACCAATAAAAAACGACAGTGTTACCCCTTATGTTTTTTTTCATGACGACCAATAAAAAACAACAGTGTTACCCCTTATGTTTTTTTTCATGACGACCAATAAAAAACGACAGTGTTGCCCCTTATGTTTTTTTTCATGACGACCAAAGAAAAATGACAGTGTCACCCCTCATGTTTCATTTGATAAAAACGACAGTATTACCCCTTATGGTTTTTTTCAGGACGACCGATAAAAAACAACAGTGTTACCCCTTATGTTTCATTTGATAAAAATGACAGTGTTACCCCACATGTTTCAATTGATTAAAACAACAGTGTTACCCCTTGTGTTTTTTTTCATGACGACCAAAGAAAAACAACAGTGTTACCCCCTATGTTTTATTGGATCAATATCGACAGGTTATCCCCTATGTTAATTTCATGACGGCCGATAAAATACAACAGAGTTACCCCTTATGTTTTTTTTCTTGACGACCAATAAAAAACAACAGTGTTACCCCTTATGTTTTTTTTCATGACGACCAATAAAAAACAACAGTGTTACCCCTTATGTTTTCTTTCATGACGACCAATAAAAAACGACAGTGTTACCCCTCATGTTTTTTTTCTTGACGACCAATAAAAAACAACAGTGTTACCCCTTATGTTTTTTTTCATGACGACCAATAAAAAACAACAGTGTTACCCCTTATGTTTTTTTTCATGACGACCAAAGAAAAATGACAGTGTCACCCCTCATGTTTCATTTGATAAAAACGACAGTGTTACCCCTTATGGGTTTTTTCATGACGACCGATAAAAAACTAAAGTGTTACCACTTATGTTTCATTTGATAAAAATGACAGTGTTACCCCTTGTGTTTTTTTTCATGACGACCAAAGAAAAACAACAGTGTTACCCCCTATGTTTTATTGGATCAATATCGACAGGTTAACCCCTTATGTTAATTTTTTTGACGGCCGATAAAATACAACAGAGTTACCCCTTATGTTTTTTTTCTTGACGACCAATAAAAAACAACAGTGTTACCCCTTATGTTTTCTTTCATGACGACCAATAAAAAACGACAGTGTTACCCCTCATGTTTTTTTTCTTGACGACCAATAAAAAACAACAGTGTTACCCCTTATGTTTTTTTTCATGACGACCAATAAAAAACAACAGTGTTACCCCTTATGTTTTTTTTCATGACGACCAAAGAAAAATGACAGTGTCACCCCTCATGTTTCATTTGATAAAAACGACAGTGTTACCCCTTATGGGTTTTTTCATGACGACCGATAAAAAACTAAAGTGTTACCACTTATGTTTCATTTGATAAAAATGACAGTGTTACCCCTTGTGTTTTTTTTCATGACGACCAAAGAAAAACAACAGTGTTACCCCCTATGTTTTATTGGATCAATATCGACAGGTTAACCCCTTATGTTAATTTTTTTGACGGCCGATAAAATACAACAGAGGTACCCCTTATGTTTTTTTTCATGACGACCAATAAAAAACGACAGTGTTACCCCTTGTGGTTTTTTTCATGACGACCAAAGAAAAACAACAGTGTTACCCCCAATGTTTTTTTTCATGACGACCAATTAAAAAACAACAGTGTTACCCCCTATGTTTTATTGGATCAATATCGACAGGTTATCCCCTATGTTAATTTCATGACGGCCGATAAAATACAACAGAGTTACCCCTTATGTTTTTTTTCTTGACGACCAATAAAAAACAACAGTGTTACCCCTTATGTTTTTTTTCATGACGACCAATAAAAAACGACAGTGTTACCCCTCATGTTTTTTTTCATGACGACCAATAAAAAACGACAGTGTTACCCCTTATGTTTTTTTTTTTGACGACCAATAAAAAACAACAGTGTTACCCCTTATGGTTTTTTTCATGACGACCGATAACTTCCCACTGAGATTCATAATTTAAATATGTCTGTGGTTATATATACAATAGACATGATAGCATTACGTTTCAAATTAAAGATATTGTGTTTTCCACAGAAATTGAGCCGCGGTCGCCAGTGGGTTAGGCAGAGTACACTCCACTGCACCACTGAGGCGATGAAAATTCACAATGATCAATCATCAATAAAGAGGATATACATGACATTAAAATGTATGGGTATTTTTCTATTATTTCCCTTATTTTAACTTTCGATTTACCCATTTCTTTGCTTATGTTTTTCTTTTACTTATCTATTATTTTATTTTATTGTATGACAATGTTTATATGTGAAGCACTTTGATTCTGCCTTGTGTATGAAAAGTTCTAAATAAATAAAGTTGCCTTGCCTTTTTCATGACGACCAATAAAAAACAACAGTGTTACCCCTTATGTTTTTTTTCATGACGACCAAAGAAAAATGACAGTGTCACCCCTCATGTTTCATTTGATAAAAACGACAGTTTTACCCTTATGGTTTTTTTCATGACGACCGATAAAAAACTACAGTGTTACCCCTTATGTTTCATTTGATAAAAATGACAGTGTTACCCCACATGTTTCATTTGATTAAAACAACAGTGTTACCCCTTGTGTTTTTTTTCATGACGACCAAAGAAAAACAACAGGGTTACCCCCTATGTGTTATTGGATCAATATCGACAGGTGAACCCCTTATGTTCATTTCATGACGGCCGATAAAATACAACAGAGTAACCCCTTATGTTTTTTTTCATGACGACCAATAAAAAACAACAGTGTTACCCCTTGTGGTTTTTTTCATGACGACCAAAGAAAAACAACAGTGTTACCCCCAATGTTTTTGGGGGTAAAAAAAAAACATGAGGGGTAACACTGTCGTTTTTTATTGGTCGTCATGAAAGAAAACATAAGGGGTAACACTGTTGTTTTTTATTGTAGTTTTTTTCATGACGACCAAAGAAAAACAAGTGTTACCCCCTATGTTTTATTTGATGAATATCGACAGTGTTACCCCTTATGTTTATTTCATGACGGCCGATAAAAAAAGACAGAGTTACCCCTCATGTTTTTTCCATGTTGACCAATGAAAAACAACAGTGGTACCCCTGTCAAAGTTTTTGCAGGGATCCGATCCTGAGCTGTTTGGAGTATTAACCTCTGAACTTATCAATGCACCATCAAGACACCGAATAAAGTCAACACAATGGTTATCCTTGACTTTATAATTTGCATGAAATAGAGATATGAGTCTTCCAACAGATGACAACAACCGGACTTGAACCCCGGTCTCCAGGGGGCTAGCTCACAGCTCTCTCCACTTCCCACTGAGATTCATAATTTAAATATGTCTGTGGTTATATATACAATAGACATGATAGCATTACGTTTCAAATTAAAGATATTGTGTTTTCCACAGAAATTGAGCCGCGGTCGCCAGTGGGTTAGGCAGAGTACACTCCACTGCACCACTGAGGCGATGAAAATTCACAATGATCAATCATCAATAAAGAGGATATACATGACATTAAAATGTATGGGTATTTTTCTATTATTTCCCTTATTTTAACTTTCGATTTACCCATTTCTTTGCTTATGTTTTTCTTTTACTTATCTATTATTTTATTTTATTGTATGACAATGTTTATATGTGAAGCACTTTGATTCTGCCTTGTGTATGAAAAGTTCTAAATAAATAAAGTTGCCTTGCCTTGCCTTATGTTTTTTTTCATGACGACCAATAAAAAACGACAGTGTTACCCCTTGTGTTTTTTTTCATGACGACCAATAAAAAACAACAGTGTTACCCCTTGTATTTTTTTTCATGACGACCAATAAAAAACAACAGTGTTACCCCTTATGTTTTTTTTCATGACGACCAAAGAAAAATGACAGTGTCACCCCTCATGTTTCATTTGATAAAAACGACAGTTTTACCCCTTATGGTTTTTTTCATGACGACCGATAAAAAACTACAGTGTTACCCCTTATGTTTCATTTGATAAAAATGACAGTGTTACCCCACATGTTTCATTTGATTAAAACAACAGTGTTACCCCTTGTGTTTTTTTTCATGACGACCAAAGAAAAACAACAGGTTTTATTGGATCAATATCGACAGGTGAACCCCTTATGTTAATTTCATGACGGCCGATAAAATACAACAGTGTTACCCCTTATGTTTTTTTTCATGACGACCAATAAAAAACGACACTGTTACCCCTTATGTTTTTTTTCTTGACGACCAATAAAAAACAACAGTGTTACCCCTTATGTTTTTTTTCATGACGACCAATAAAAAACAACAGTGTTACCCCTTATGTTTTTTTTCATGACGGCTGATAAAAAACAACAGAGTTACCCCTTATGTTTTTTTTCATGACGACCAATAAAAAACAACAGTGTTACCCCTTGTGGTTTTTTTCATGACGACCAAAGAAAAACAACAGTGTTACCCCCAATGTTTTTTTTCATGACGGCCAATTAAAAACAACAGTGTTACCCCTTATGTTGTTTTTCATGAAGACCAATAAAAACCAAGAGTGTTACCCCTTGTAGTTTTTTTCATGACTACCAAAGAAAAACAACAGTGTTACCCCCTATGTTTTATTTGATGAATATCGACAGTGTTACCCCTTATGTTTATTTCATGACTGCCGATAAAAAAAGACAGAGTTACCCCTCATGTTTTTTCCATGTTGACCAATGAAATACAACAGCGGTACCCCTGTCAACGTTTTTGCAGGGATCCAAACCTGAGCTGTTTGGAGTATTAACCTCCGAACTTATCAATGCACCATCAAGACACAGAATAAAGTCAACACAATGGTTATACTTGACTTTATAATTCGAATGAAATAGAGATATGAGTCTTCCAACATGTTTCATTTGATTAAAACAACAGTGTGTGAAAAACAACAGTGTTACCCCCTATGTTTTATTTGATAAATATCGACAGTCGACCCTTTTGTTTTTTTCATGACGACCAATAAAAAACAACAGTGTCATAGATCGCTACCTAGCAGAGAGTTGTAACCCCGCACCCTTTTCAGTGGAGGAATTGGACTCCCCAAGCAATATTATACTTAATAGGAGCAAGTAAGTTACATATTAATTTAGTCTTCCGGCCTGTAGCATATAAACAAAATGAAGCAACTGTCCCATATTTCTAACTGCATTTGAAGTTGACATTGAGACTCACAAAAATTGGACGCTATAGGACAGTGATCATGATTTGTCTCAATATCAGAATAACAACAATGGGTCAAATAGCAATAGCTGGTGGAATGGCCATGAAGTAGGTCTGTATATGCAGTGTAAGCTTGTCCAGGCCCTGCAAGTCAGGAAGTAGGCTATGAATCTGAATGAAAAGTAGGTAAATAGGTAGTGGCCATCCCCAAAATGCACCAGAATACATCTTCAGAAAGTACCATTTGAATTGATTCTGACATTTTTTTATCACTGTTTTTTCATTCAGGGGATAGCTGACATTAAATCATCAAAGGGTTAGTATCGTTGCCTAAGTGTACGCATGTAGCCTACACACACATGTTGTGAATGTTGCTATTTTGGGTCATGGGTTTTTCTGTGCAAGGATTTTATATTGTAAAAGACTCAAAAAGGGTATCAGAATTGTATTCACTTCCTTTAGACAATGTAGTCGGCAACAAAAACAAAATTATGTCAATGTGATACATTAGTTCATTTGCACGTAATAATCCATGAACATAATGCCAGGAGGTGGTTAACTCCTCCACTAAATCAACCAATTCGACAAATAGTCTGCAGCGATAAGCCACTGATAAACATCTTCAATCGAAAACCCCCAAATTAGGATATTCAGTTCAAATGGTTTCTTCCCTTTAGGTAAACACCTCAGGCGCCACTGAGATAGAAGGCCCAGGGATCTGCATTAAGGCCCAATCCCACTTCTACCCCTTACCCCTTCCCCTTCCCCCTCCCTCTTGTTCTGAAGGGGGAGCGGTAAGGGGATGGTGATGCTCCCTCGGGCTGCCTGCCGAGTCATACGAAGACAACGGGAATGTGTCGACTACAGGCCGGTCAATATTGATGAATGAAAAGCAGAGTTAGATTATGCGTGACGTGCTCCAACTGGTTCAGCAGCAGTGTTACATCTGGCAGACATGTTACGGTAGGAGGGGGGGGTTATTCCTTTACAGGCTATTAATACCTTGAATAACAGCTGGCCATGATGCTGTGTGAAAAGGGTCACTGGCTCAAATTGAACGACCATGCAGACAGACCGAAATTGCATCATTTGCAAACAACAAAACTGAAACAAGGAGTTCCCTTTCAGACAAAGTGTGTGTGGGGGGGGGGGGGACAGTAAGATAAAAGCATTGTAAACATATACGGTCTCCTACGGGCAACAATCTCAAGATGGTCCAAACATGGCCTTAGAGAATTAGTCATTTTTAGTTTGACTAAAAGGAGTTGGTAATTCGCTAGACCTGGTTATGCCATGTTCAATGTCATGTGTCGTGTCTGGGGCAATAAACACACAAAGCTCCTCTGGTTTGATTTACGTCACGCCATTCTGCAAATTAATCACTAAATCTTCCATGCAAATCTCATGTTTACGACCCAATTGATCAATCAAGGTGTCTATGAAACATTATCTTTTGCATAGCGTAAATAACTTTTTATTTCATTTCAATGTCAAAGCAACAAAAAAGAACAACAACATTACTGATATTATTATTTGTATTGTTAGTATGATTTTTATGAGAATTACGTTAATTTATGCATTCGTAATAAATCTGTGTCAGCACCTCAGCCTTCGAGTCATTCACTCATTAATCCTGCTGGTTGTTCTTTGTTTTAGTCCAATATGTGTCTGTTTGCAGTGCTTCTGACTCTGCCTCTTACCTGTACATTCTGCCTTTGTCTGTTTCTCACCTTTTTCTTCCGGCTCAGCTGTTCTTCATTGCATTGTTACTGCCCAGACTATTTGTATCCTGTCTTGTGAGTGCCACCTTGTTTGACACCCGATTGTTTTATACCTGATAGCAACTCGGCCAGTCAGTTATATTTCTGCCCTGTTTCTGCCTGACTGCAAACTGATTGGCCAAAAAAATTGAATTAGTTTGAGCGATGCAAAAATAAATATTATTTGTTTTTTTGTTTTTTTACACTATAGGGTTGTTTAATGTGTTCAATTACCCAAAAAGTATACAGTACATTTCTTAAATAAATTGCTAATTTCTTCTTTTGACCTTTTCTAATACGTTTTTTCATTGGAACGTGTGATTCATGGTGATGATATCTTTATGGATTTTAAATAGGGATTATTGATACCAGTAACCTTAGCATCTATAGAGCACCAGGTAAATGTTTTATCTTCAACATTAATTAGAATTGTACAATCAAAATGTACAACACTAAACAAGGCTACGTTATTTTTCTTTTTACTTCCAGGTCAAAACCCATCTCGGTACCGTCCTTTAAACTGACAGGAAGACTTGAAAACAACCATTCGCATATATCTCCAGAAAAGGGTGATTCGGCCACGGTGGTAATCCCCTGGTGTGGATTTATGACCCCTCCACCAAGCCAGTGCTCCTAAGGTCGTTGCCTATGATGAGTAACCCCCCCCCTGGTGACCGTTCCTCCAGCCGGGATCTATCCTGTGATCTGATTGATTATTCATGTCCCCCCCATGTTATGACGCTCCGATGACATCCCAACAGTAGCTGGAGGACAAGCCGGATGATTGTGATTAAAAGGGTTTACATGAGCCGACATTGAAATTATGTGCATGTGTGGTGTGTGTATGTGTGTGTCTGCATGCATGATTATTATGTATGTCAATTTTCCACTGAATTAATGCATAAACTTATCAGTTCTTTGATCACAGGATATGAATATGACTTGGTGATAAGCCGGTCAAATCACATGTGCTGCTTCCGCTGCTGTGGCTAAATATTGAATGCTTCCATGTCATATACTTAATTTAGGTTTGTGTTATTTCAGCTCTAGCGACGCTTCATATTGACGGAGAGGACGTTCTTAAATGTTATCTTGACAGTTTGGTTCTGAAACTGTCCAAAGAACCAAAATCTTCTCTGCTTTCAAATCAAAACTTGGTTTGGAAAAATGGCTTTGGATCTCTTAACCCTGAGTAACTCACTGGAATCATTCATTGTTTAAGGAAGTTGACGAATGTTTCTATGAATCTATTAAAGTTTTATTTACTTGTCATTGGCGGCACATAGGGAGACTCCTCATGCTTTGAAGTTTGCCTCTTTCTGTCAATAGAAACAACAGATTCCAGAGAGAATATTGAGCTTAAGCTTAGAGATGATTTAAAGGTTTTAATTTTTCTTTTCAATCCTCCCCTGGCCATATATTTGTTGGCAGCTTGTATCTGCTTGCAGTCCCACAGTGGTTTAGCTTAGCGGCGAAAAACGCAATGACCAGCCTCATTTGTGTTTGGAATGTGACGAGCGCTTTGCTTCACAGTTTGTGAGAAGCATAACAGCCATGGAATATTGTCTCGACTCATAACAAAGGGGGTTATCAACAAAGTGAAGTCATTGTGAATCATTAGCCGCTCAGCATGTAGCTAGTCTTAGTTTGTCTCCATTGGAAGATTGCAGGTTTTAGTGTTCAATTAGATTGTTCCCAGAGAAAAGCTACGATTGTGTTGTTTCTGGTTTAAACTAAGGACACGTCCTTGGTACTTATTGCTTCGTCTACTGTGGGAACCTGCACCCCACAACAACCGGATCAAACCTGTGTAACCAGGGCTGTTCTCTGAGGGTAAATACATGTTGGAAACGTAAGGTCTCACCAAAATCACCGGCTTCCAATTTTAAGACGACGGATACGTTGCAATATCTTCTCAGAGAAAGTTCTGAGAAAGTTCTGAGTCACTCCTGGTCCGATAGAGGGTTCTGCCTTGGGCCGCGTACCAAAGGGTGGAGACTGGGTCGGGGCTGATTTACAGTTTCTCCGGGCCGGCCCGATTATGCAGTCAGCTCCCCTGATCTCCAGGGAGCTCCATCAAGGTTGTTATAGAGGGGTTTAGCTGTATACGTGAAGCCATATGGAGAGTGTGTGGATAGATGAGTTTTTAACTGCAACACGAGAGACCAATCCTTAACAACAGATTACTTTTACAGCCCAAGCCCCCCGCTCAATTGCCATCACGCGAATTTGTAATCTAGGACTGAGAGGGGCTTTTTCACAGCACTGTGTCAAGTGGTTTGTTTGTGTGTGTGTGTGTGTGTGTGTGTGTGTGTGTGTGTGTGTGTGTGTGTGTGTGTGTGTGTGTGTGTGTGTGTGTGTGTGTGTGTGTGTGTGTGTGTGTGTGTGTGTGTGTGTGCGTGCGTGCGTGCGTGCGTGCGTGCGTGCGTGCGTGCGTGCGTGCGTGCGTGCGTGTGTGTGTGCGTGCGTGCGTGTATGTGCACCTCACAAGAGGCCCCAAGGAGTGATACCAAAGCACTGCTCTGTGCAAGGGCCCCTTGGGATGGAGAGAAGGGAAATCAATGCAGGATTGACTCTCCCTCCTCCGCATAGTTCCACCGGGGCCCCTGTCACGTAGAGCCATTTTCTTTTCTTTATGTGTGTTTACTGGGTCTGGGGTCTAGGGTTAGGGTTGTGCATGCATACACATGCTGCTGGTGGACGAGGAGGGATTGCCCAGGCATTCTCTATGATGTTCATTTGAGAAGAAGAATGGCCTGGAGCTCTGGCAGCCATGGCTCTGCATCTGGGTCCCCCATCAGACCGTTATGTAACAGACATCGATTTAGAAGCAATGCAAATACCTGAACATGGACCAAGAGTAAAGAAGTGTCTATAGGAATCAATTGAGATGTATGCAGTGAATTATCACTTTTTATAATTGTATTGTTGTATTGCCATTATTAACCATAACCATGATTACAAACACAATATATAAGGGTTGTTATATCATTTTCTGTGAATATCCCACGGATAGCCTCACAGGGCTGGCTTTGAACGGGAATGATAAAGTGCGATGAAACCATACTTTAGCTTAATGGACATGTTTTAAATTGGTTAGCCACAACAGTCAATTTAGGCCTAATGGCAAAAGGCAAAAATACAAAAATCAATGGCGAAGCTGTTGACTTAGTTTGAAAGTACAGCCCCGGCCTTTGAAAGCATATTGATGATACGGTGAGACACGTCTGCTTTACTCTGTGCAGCGGCCCTGTGACCACTAATGATGGCCTCATTCCAAAGCATTTCATTTCATTAACAACCACAGACCCAGCACGGCCAATATCCATCAAATCAGATCAGAGACCTTATGCACTCGCACCTCTGCAGGCAAAACAAACACTGGAAGGCAGGAGACCATCACCTGAAATACTCTTCCCTGCTGGGTAAACTGCATGCGGCACGTTGGTAATGAGGCCTCCCAGACTGCCACACTTTTATTGTTCTGTCGTTGAGAATAAGAAATCGTCTGTCACCAAGAGACACGTTTAAGTGGGTTTTAGCCTTATATTTATATGTTTGATTAATGTAGCTAATAAATATCTGGAAGTCAATCTCCTGTCTAGAGCTGCTGTAAAGTGGGTTAGTTGTTAATTGATTATACCAGACGGGCAAAGACTTCAGATACGGTTGCGTCTTTGGAATGCATTTGTAACGGATGGAAGCTACGTGCTGTGAGGTTAACAATAGTTATAACTATGTTCTGCATGAATATCAGGATCCAATCAAGATGCATCATCTCAAGATGCATACAGTGATGGCGTGACCTACTGCCTTTGTCTATTCACCGCTTTCATCCGTTTACCAAAGGCTGCAATGATTAGGGCAAGGTCAAGACGCCATTTAGGCCAAGCTAGTGCCCGATTCTTCATGTTGAACCCAAAACGCAAAACACCCACATGAATTCAAGTCAGACATTTTTCTGCACAAGGATTGCAAAGCTTCCCATTATTGTGTCCAGGCATGCAGCATGCACCAAGACATCCATCTGACTAATGACCACACATTGGTATGTCGCCCAGGCTAGATCCGTCACGTGAGCAATGATAACCAGTTCATACACCAGCAGTTGGACACAATCCTTATGACGTTTCAATCTTTGCACCACGAACACCACATATGAATTAACAATTAAAATACTAACCCTTTTTATAAGTAAGGAATAAAATAGGTTTGTTGTTCAATTCAGGGAGTGAGCCCAACAACAAATTCTCATGTGACTTAAAAGGTCTTCAAGCTCACGAGAAATACGTTAATGCTGCAGTCATGCATTGGGTTCTCACCATTGGTGGGCCTGCCATTACTTTAGCATAACCCACTACTGATTCTCTGAGATGCTACCTTACTTGTAATCAATACAGTCCCCTGAGACGGGCATATTGAGCTGTGCGCTAGCCATTTGGCTGGGCTGCAGAGTGTCCTTCTGTAATCGTTGATGATACGGTTCCAAGTGTCTCTGTCGTCTGTACTTGTGTGACCCTGACGTTCTTTTTCTACTCAGTCGCATCAAAGACTGTGAGAAGCAATGGCGTCATCATCTCAAGATGATTTCCCAAGGCCCTGTCCTCATCACGCCAATAGCATAGGATCGATAGCGTAGCATAAGCTTAGCACGCCGCGCCTTGCCGGCCAGGATGTCCTTTTCGTATGTGCCTTTACACGAGCGACACAGAGTGGCCCCTGTTCGAGGCCTGGTTGCGTTCACCGCTCTGGCTCCGAGGACGCAGCGTACGGTGGGTGTCCATCACGCGGGGAGGACAACGTGTGGGTAAACAAACCCGGGCGCCGCTGATAATGCATCATACACGTGTGGGAGCTCTTCCCCGCGCCCCGCGTGCGCTGTCTCCGCTCCTTAGGGAGATGGATGGCCCAGGTTCCTCTGGTAGCGGGGCTCCAGGAGCGGCACAACAGCATCGCCCAACAGCCCCAGGATGAGAACAGCCCGCTGGTGTTCTCTCCCCCCGGCAGACAATAGACAATGCTAGGCCGTGAGGTCTACTGCAGGCGTTTTGTGGGATATGTTTTTTAAAATATAGATGAGTCACATTAAGAGAAGAATTTGGATGAAGATCGAAAATGTGCAAATATTGTTTGGTATTATTGTATCAGTTCTTATTATTCTTAAAAATGAAACAGGATGTCATGTCAATAGTCGCGCTTTTTGTTTGACATCAGTTGATTCTGTTTCAACGTCCATTTGATGCTGTATTTATCTTTTTAAGCTTCTGCATATGAGGTGGTCAGCAAAAGGTCTTGATAATAACTGTTGGCCTCAAGTCAAAGGTTGTGAACCACTGGCTGGACTCCTGAGAGACGTATCCCTCGCACACTGTATAGTTTCTATGTGTGGCCCCTTGCATACTGTAAAGTTTATATGACTGGGGCCTTGCATACTGTAACATTTCAATGTGTGGGCTCTTGTATCCTGTGTGTTTGCTTTTGATTGCTTGACATTCTCCTACATTCTTCCAATCAACGTATCTAAACTGGCATATTGAGATAATTCAGTAATATGGTAATAAAAGATTAAAAACATAAATAAATTCATTTCAGGTTTCCCCCAAGAGGAATATGAACCGTATTTCTGGGAATATATTTAGATTATGTGAGTGCAGCACACAGGTAATCAAGGCTGGAAATGCGCAAAATACTTTTTATGCATATATTAGTGCACCGAGTGATTGGTATCAGGCCTCGAAGATTCTGAGATGTTGGGCTGGAACCAAGGAGTGGAAGGGAACAGGAAACGAGGAACACAGAATGACAAGATTGTCTTGCCGAAAGGAGCAAGGAAAGGCCACACAGCAAGATGGAAGATTAGCACAATATGATTTATGATCTGTTTAGAAAATATGTTATGTTTACGTCAAAATTTACCTCAGTGAAAAGTTCTGCATAGGGTTGAACAAAGCAAATTCAAATATAAATCAATATGTTGTTCTTATACATTTCCCTTCATTACTACATTCAAACCCCTAGAAAAGGCCACTTCATCTGATGCCCCGATGGCATTGATGTATCTTCAAAATCAGAATCAGAATATCTATTTATTTTACATAAATCAACAGTATAGATAATAATAATTGTGAGTATTTGTGAATACATACATAAACATTGTTTATTTTTAACAGTGCATTTGTACCTCATTTAACGCATTCTACTGACTAAGTAGAATATTCTATGCACTTGATAACTTCCCTTTGTAATCGTACTAAAAAAGATAGAGAGAGGTGGGTGATAAGAGATAGATAAGTGACAAGAGATGGATTAACTGTAGTGCTAAGAGCCTTTGTGCTAAGCATGATTTATGTATAAATATTGATCGTCATTTTAGAATTGTGCAAAGGCAAGTGAGAAAAACTATTAGTGATGACAGATTGACAGATGAGTATGGCTTCTTTCTAATAATTTAAAACACTGGGGAACCCTCTTTATTACATTGTCTTGTTAGCTTTATTTCTTTAGGGGTGTGTGGGGGGGGTACACATTAAACAGGCCTTAAAGACTCAGGATGAGGTGGTGCAGGGGTTGTAAAGTGACACGTCCTTTAGGCAAAGCACAGCGAGTTAACAAGGTGGGGACGGGACGGTGATAACATCCCGGTCTTGGACCAGCTGCTAAGGGGGCTGCTGACAATACCCCACCGCAGTTGAGGCAGGAACAGAGCAGGCTGTGATGGCTTTAATGTGAACCCTGAAACATAGAGCTCCTCCTGCAGTGAGCTGCATCTGTATTCACTCCGGATATTCAGAGACAGACAGAGAGAGAGAGAGAGAGAGAGAGAGAGAGAGAGAGAGAGAGAGAGAGAGAGAGAGAGAGAGAGAGAGAGAGAGAGAGAGAGAGAGAGACACAGATAGAACGGGAGAGAGAGAGGCAGAGAGGGATGGACAGAAGGAGATAGCCTGCGCGAGGGAGAGATAGGGAGAGCAAATGGGAGAGACAGGGAAGCTGTTTTATACCAAACTGTCACAGCTAACGTTTACAGATCTTATAGCCTCTGATAGCCCTACAAAGTTTCAAAATGTTGCCCGGCGGGCAGACACTCACAATCCCACACACACACACACACACACACACACACACACACACACACACACACACACACACACACACACACCAACACACAAACACACACATACACACACATGCCAAAGGGCATATTAAGTGTCAAAGGTGTTAGTGGTCCAGTGATTATGATGAATTGCAGGGCTGTCACTGTGGAAGCGCCCGGGCTGATTGCCTGCATAGATTATGATTTATTCCATGATGTATGTCACACGGGTGGCTATAAGAAGCAGCATAGGAATAGCAGCCCGATCATTTACATTCAATGTGGGATCACCCCCCTGAGATAGGGCCACTTAAGCTAAATGGAATTTGATTTGTCAAACACTACAAGCACACGGTCGTCGCAACCAGGCCCCTGAGAGGAAGATACACCACACAGCCACCAGTCACAGTGGGAGGTGGATGGAGAAATATCCACTGGGGGATGCAGGTTGGTACACACCCAAATACTATACCAAGAAAAATCGGTTATTTTGAAGCACTCTCAAGAAGGGCTCTTCTTGCAAAGGCAACCCCCAAAAGTATTTTTTTCTGGGGGTTGATCAGCATTGATCACCGTTTGACCCCCAGCTTGCGTTGGACCCCCAGCCGCCATGTTGGACCCCCAGCCGCCATGTTGGACCCCCAGCCGCCATGTTGGAACCCCATCCGCCATGTTGGATCCCCAGCCGCCATGTTGGACCCCCAGCCGCCATGTTGGATCCCCAGCCTGCCTTGGACCCCCAGTTGCTATACTGGACCCCCTGCTGACATGTTGGACCCCCAGACGCCATGTTGGACCCCCAGCTTGCGTTGGACCCCCAGCCGCCATATTGGTCCCCCAGCCTGCCATGTTGGACCCCCAGCTTGCGATGGACCCCACACCTGCACTCCCTCTCCTTCTCAAGCAGGCGGGGAAGTTAGTCCGGACGACAGCGGACTCCAGCCAAGAGGGCCGGCAGAGACCAAGAGCTTTAATTATGGCAAAGACAGATGGCAGTGCTTCAAGACTACCCCCCCCCCCCCCCCCCCCCCTGCCGCCGCTCCCCCCTTCATCACCCTCGACACACAGACACACAGACACACACACACACACACACACACACGCACACACCTCCCTCCCCTCCACACTCAGGCAGAGAGCTGCAGAGCTCTGAGACGCAGCGGCCCGAACACAGCCAGTCCCTGACAGCCTGAATTCAGCCGCGCCGACAGAGGTCCCCGCACAACACAGCGCTGGTCGCTGAGCGTGGGGGACCTCTTGTATCCAAAAACGGCCGCGGTATTACATCACAGCGGCAGATGACGGGGCCGCCATCGCTCAGGGGCCCTTGACTAAGTGACTGGGCCCCGGCCCGGCTCCCCCGTGGCCCCGCTGGGCTGACCCTCTTAGTGAGACAGCTTCATTTGTGGGCCCTCTCTGAGGGCGAATGCAGAGCAGCTGATTGCTCTGAATAATGTCTGAGGGTTTTAACCCTCTTCTTTTAAAAGGGTTTTAAAAGGAGTACACTCCTGAACTTAATTGTACAATTTGTTCAGATTTTTCTTCTTACTTGCACTCTGGAAAGAATTCTCCCCTGTTGGATGGAGAAATAATCACGCGCGATCTGGAGAGATTAAGAGAGTCCTTGCTCCAGTGACAGAGGCATTTATAAAAGGCCTAACTGTGCTTAGAGTTTCCGGATTTCCTGGGACTTCCTTGGTTTGTGCCACTAGATTAAGAAGGATCGCCAAACCTTAAATGTATTTCGGTCTGTGTCCTGAGTCCCTTGGTTGCCTCTTTGCATTCAGCTGATTCATCCGTAAGGAATACAAAAGGAGAAGTGATGCATTGAGCTGCACTTCAACATCTCAGCCGGACACAGCATCAGAAGACATCCAGACTGTCACGGCAGTCGATGAGAGATATGAGAGACAGGCTGGTTTGGACAGTGACAAGAAGAGGGGAGCAAAACTATGAAGAATGCCAGTCACATACTTAGGGGAGAACACCGGTCCAGTGATCAGAAGGCCAGATGCAAAAGGAAACTTTACTTCAGGTACACAGATAAACAGGAACAAACCTTTAAGCCAAAAAGGAACCGAATTACTATTCAACACGAGTGGCAAACATTACACTATCGACTGAAAGGTAAAACATTTAGTGGATGGGATTGGGTCGGGATAGTAAGAGAGAGAGCGAGAGAGCGAGACAGAGAGAGATAGAGCGCTAACTTAATTGTTTTTTTGCTCACAAATTATAGTATCCTAGTTTAATACTAGTATATAATAATATAATGATAAAACATTGACAAATAGCTCCAGTCGAGTCAATATGTGTTAATAATCCATCCAATCGAAGTAATGTTCTTCTCTGCTTTGATACTTCCGCGCTGGGCGATGACTACGTGTTCAGTCTTGTGTAACTCAGCACTCAGATGGCTGCGTTCAAACAGAGCATGCAGAACACTTTGTACATGTGTTCTACAGAGGCCCTGGTGGTGGTGGGGGTGGTGGTGGTGGAGGTGGTGCAGAAGCAATTAGACTGTTGTCCTGATCCCATCCTGTGCTCATGGTTGACTGCTCGGTGAAGTGCTTAATTTCATTGGCCAGCTCATCATATCCTCCATGATGAGGACTGAGCAAGCCCAGCTCTCTATGAGTGCAATGCAGGGCTGGGAGTGGGTAGGCCGAGCTCTCTATTGGTGCGGTGCCACCGCCAACAGTACCCTTCTGGGAGGGCGGGGTGTAAGCCGGATGGCGATAGCCGCGGCAGCTACGCAAACATCAGGACCTCATAGCAGCCCGAAAAAGTGTATCCTGCTAATAGATCCAAGGAAAAAGAAGAACGCGACACAATGAACAAAGAGCAACAATGTAGGACGTCCAAGAGGAAAGGCAAACATTTGCGCGACATTTTCTTCAATAAACAAAGCTTTCACGGTTGACCAATCAATGGACGGCATGTGTAGCTCGAACTTGTTAGCACCCTTTCAGACGTTTCAGTACCCCAACGGAGGAGTACTGCGGGATGAGTACGGCTCAGTAGGCCCAGTCCGGAACACGCCCACTTTTGGCGGTGGAAAAGAGAACTGGCAGGACCTTTGCAGACTGAACCGACCCTCAACCGCCGGTGGAAATGGGCCATATGAGGGCAATGCAGTACTGGGACTGTGCAGGCCCAGATCTCCGTAAGGACAGTGGAGGATGGGAGTGTGCTGTCTCTGTCCTGCATAAGGGCCATGGGGGACTGAGCAGTCCCGAGCAGGGCCAGAGAGGGTCACACAGTTGCCGTCCTTCGCCTTGGCTTTAATGAGCGACCAGACCAGAGGATCCACTTCAATGCTGCTGAAGTCGCCTCCGCCCTCTTAACTTTACAACTGCAGGGAGCGCCTTTGTGTTTAATGGATCCCTCCTCCATCCCTGTGTGACCGTAGGAGCAGCGCTCTGTGTGTTTAATGGCAGGAGTGAGGGCAGGTTCCACCGAGACACAGAGGGGTAATTACACAGAAGCAGACTGGAGCCGGAAAGAGGGCAGCCCACCGCCAGGTCTGCCCACAGTCACGTGCACATGCATGTGCATGCACGCGCACACACACACACGCATACATGCACATCAAGACATGCGCACACAAACACACACACACACACACACACACCACATATACGCATGCATGCACATCAAGACACGCACACAAACGCACTGCACACGCATACACAGGCACACACAGGCACACAAATACACACACACACACACACACACACACACACACACACACACACACACACACACACACACACACACACACACACACACACACATACATACATTCCACCCATGGTTGCAAATATTCAGCAACCACAGACACAGACACACACTGTCAAGATACACACCTCTTTGCAGTCATGCACATACACATGGTCCCACACATACCACAACTTTTGTTTTATTTCATATCATAAAGTTTGAACATGAACACACACAAGAGCACATAAAACCCATGCACCACATATACAACCTTGATTCCTAGATATCTACACACACCCACACACGCACACACACAGACACACACACACACACACACACGCACACACACACACACACACACGCACACACACACACACACACACACACACACACACACACACACACACACACACACACACACACACACACACACACACACACCGGACACACAGAAACACACACACCTCCCTAGACACAAAGTCAGGGATTTATTAATGCAAAAAAAAGGAGAACAGTGAGGTTCTGGAAGCAGGAGATCAGAGTGATATTAGATAAAGGGGAGTGTGTGTAGTGTGTGCAGGCGTGTAGTGTGTAGTGTGTGTAGTGTGTGCAGACTTTATATGTGCAGTGTCTAGGGTGGGGTGTGTGTGTCTCGAGGTGTGTAGTGTGTGCAGGCGTATAGTGTGTGAGTGTGTTATATGCGTGTATTATGCAGGCTTGTAGTGAGTAGTGTCTAGCTTGTGTGTATGTGTGTGAGTGCGTGCAATTAGCGTGTTCAGGCTTGCAGTTTGTATTGTGTAGTCGTGGGTACGTGTGTGCGCGTGCGTGTGCGTGCGAGTAGTGTGTGCAGTCTTGTAGTGCGTGTAGTGTGTCTGTGTGTGGCAGAGGGTTTACTGGAGTGAGCATAACCAGTAAGAAAGGCATGCTCTGCAGGGGAAGAGCCACAGGGACAGGGAGGTCTGTCCTTTCGAGAGAGAAGCAGGGGAGAATCCATAGTGGTTCACAGTAATGAAGAGTTATTAGGAAGTGTGGTGACAGATACGGTTTGGTTATGTAATGCCATCAACTCGCTATAGTATACAGTGAGCACATGTTTAGGTTTACCCAGAGATGGATGGCTCTTTTGAGTATGGAAGCTACCCATAGCAGGGCTGTAGTTCAATTAAATTTGCAGTTTGTTTATGCAGTTACAAAAAATGTAGAAATCCCAACCCAATGGCATTGAGGTAATAACATGGTATGCTGCATCAAATCCAATCAGAAATAACCAAAGTCGTTATGATTGACTGTAAATAATAACTGTCTGGCAGGAACGCAAAATGGCTATCCTGGTCTTTATACGCCCAGCTTTATTAGCTATATTTATGAGCTTTATATGCTAACTGGGTACCGTTTCTCAAGGTGTACTGTGAGCCCAGGATGTGAACTAGACAGAGAATGTCAAGGATTGGGGAGCAGAGACTCAGGAGAGAATCGTCCGTTCCAGTCGAGCAGGTTTATCCTCTGTGTTGACTGGAAAACCATGAAAATATACCAAGGCAATCTCAAATATACCTGCAAGAATATTGGTTTTACATCACCATGTGGATGATAAAAATGTGTCCTTGTTCAAATATTCTCAGAGCCAGTGTTAAAACCGTCAGATCTATTTTATGGCTGTCCTAGTTGTAATTATACCACAATTAACAAGCCGTCATTAAACAGACCAGACAAGACATTGTCATTAATAATTCCACTTGAAATTCAATCTTGTTATTTTTTACAGCTCGCAATGCGACAATTATGGCTTGCTTCTAACAATGCAAGCCATAATATGTCAGGTCTGACGTCCTTTGTACCTTATGCTATATTTACAATCATTTTATGAGATACTCTAATACCATTAGGGAGGGGGGACGGGACGCATGCAGTACAACTTAAGGTTACGGACACGACTCTGAGTTTGTTAAATCACAACGCTGATGTCTCTGTCTCTGTTCAGGAAATGATAATGACTCGCTGCCCTTGTCATATCCTTCCAGGTCCATGTCAATTTTGTTGACGCCGTGCCTCTCAACAGACAGCATCCCTGTTTTGTATTTCCAGGTCAGCCGGACAAACCTCGGTGCAGTGAATGAATAATGTTGCCCCCTCCCTTGAGGCGTGCCCCATCAATCTTCCCGCTGCCCGGATAAATAACTTGGGAAGACGGGGCAACTTCATATGAGGGTGGCGCTCTCCAGAACAGAACACTCTTTAGAGTTCAAACGCTGCGTTTGTAAAACAGGCCTTGTCAGAAGCCTGCGCAACTCCCATGTTGAAAGATACTACTCAGACACTTGAAGAAAGAAAATGACAAAATGGAGGTGTGCTAGACAAAGAAACGGCTCAAATTGATTTGAGCCATAAATCCTAACAGATGGCACCTGGGTTTGGCGATGTTCACGGAATGAGCAAACAGGGCATTGGTAGGACATCTGCTGATGCCTTTTTGTCTTTGACATTTCTAACTGAACACTGTCTGCATCCGCTGCCAAAAAGCCCCGTGCATTGCTCAAAGCCCCAGGTCAGAAAACACTCCCTCTCACCTTCATGTTTGACTACCAGCTGAACAACAGCAGCTGAACAGCTGAAGCCATGGCTGAAATGAATGGTTTGTCCACTGCTGTTTATTTTTTCTTTCGTATTTATTCTTCATTCTTTGATTGATCAATTGTTTAACAGCAGTATAGAAGCACACACAAACACTGCTTTTGTAAAGTGACATTGGGAACTTAGAAAACTGTATTAGTAAAACCTCAAAAACATAACTTTCAATTTTTTACATGCCCATGCACACAGAATCAATAAAGAACGGAAAATGGCTTTGCACCATCTCTCGCTCTATAGCGTTGTCCTTATTGGAAATGCAGTATCTATAAATACATGCATTTTGCACCCCCCTATACCTTTGCTCAGCCACCTACACAGCACATCCCCATCCATCTTACCAATGACACTTCACAATCCTTTACGCAAGAGGTCACACTGGGGAAAAAAAGATGTCGGAATGTGAGCTGGACAAAGGGCCTACCGATACATCAGACCAGGTAGCTATTAGTCTGCTGTCTTCATTGATATTTAATACTAGTAAGTACCATACTAATACGAATACTAACATATACCACATTGCCCCGTGTCTGTCTCTGACAGATTCCCAGTTTCCCAGGTTACAAGTTCTAACGTCTTTCTCTGCTAATTACCATATGGCATTTATAATACGAGAGGATGATGCCGGATGACCTCTGGAAACTCCTCAGGTAATACATCTGCTCATCGGGGAACAGCGCAAATAAGAATCTGAATACACAAGGTCAAGCTTCCTGGAGGAATTAATTGTGGACGTGCACACAAACAGGCACACACAAACACACGCACACACACACACACACACACACGACACACACGACACATACACACACACACACACACACACACACACACACACACATACACACACACACACAAACAGAGGTTGGGTGGACCCCATCAATTATGGGACCCTTCCTCTGGGGTCAATTGTACCATTAGTTTGTCTGTTGAAATGTGCTGGTGATATTGACACAACGTTTCCTGGAGGAAGCGAATGAGGGGGTCAAAGTGCCAGAGGTCAAGAGTTGATGGGTATCTGCCTCTTGGCTTTGGCTCCAGAGAAGGTGTCCGCTTGCCCCCTGCTCCTCGCTCTGTCTTCCCCAGGTCAAGTGCCCTTCCCTGGGACGCGTGGGCTGGTGCTCCCTGGGACTGCAGTATACTGGATCTCTATTCATTCTTAACGACTTATGGGGGTGGGGGTGCTTCATTGTGCTTAATGGCTCAAGGATTTATAGATGCATTATATATATTACGAGCTCTAACGATAACAATTCATACAAAACTATGAATATGAATGCCTTCCACGCATGGCCCAGGGCCCACTATTGGGGAACACAGCGTGTGTGCATGCTTGGTTCAACACACAAGAAACAGGATTACAGTCAATCGTTTTTATCTACTACTTTTTCTGTTTTTTTCTTTCTGCTGGCACCAGAGAAGTCAGTAAAAAAGTAAACTATATCAATTATTTCCCACCACTAACACAGTGTATGGACGAGCCAGCATCTATTGGCTGAAAGCACTGACACCCCTCCAAGGTCGCTTGCTAGAGAGATGCATTGATCACAAACTACGGATCAGGAACAGAAGTAGGTCACTACTTTGAACTCTGCATGCTTATTTTCCTTTGAATTCCCCAACGGAATTTAACTCACAAGTTTTTGTTCCTCGAGCCCGGCTTACTCTTTATTCTATTATCTTTGCTCTGGAGCAGGGCAACATGATGGTGTTAAAGTAAAGGACAATTGACGTTGACAAATAGGCTTTACCTTGGTGGGCCTGATGGTGGCCTGAATACATGGTGTCCTATGGCTCCAACAGGGGCCTGACCGGAATAGCCTGTCTGTAGACCCTATTAGATCTGGTGTGTGTCCCAACATACCCTCTATGACGTTATCTCTTGCAATGGAAGCAAAGAGCAGTAGAAAGGTTCAACTTCAAATGGTTTCTCTCACAGGATCTCAACCGGTGTCTTTTTACTTTCACGCACAGGATGGTGGCTAGTTTGATTCAATATTCATGAAGGCGAGAAATATCTGTCGGGATACGTGTGTAGTTTGAGTCATCGTTTGCAACATGAAAGAAACCGAGACTTTTCGTACAATATCTCACTAAATATATTTACATGACATACAATTCGCCATCAGTGCAGTACATAGGAATGTTGCATATTTACCAAATGTTAGACTCTTTCCTTTATGAAGAAAAATAAAATCAGATGACAGAAGCTGATGTAACTAATTTCCAAAGTAACATGTGCAACTTTCATATTGGTTAACAGCTTCACGATAAAATCAAAAAATAAATTCCACCCTATCCACAATCAGATATGTAGCATTGAAAAACGAAATAGATCACATGTACATATATATCTTTCATATAGGTAATGGGTTGCGTTTGTACAAACATTTTATGTGACTTTGGCAGTTTCTTAGGAACAAAGTAGAATCATAAAATATGGAATATCAAACTATCAAACTGTTGTTGCAATGATAAAGATGGTTTCCCTTCCCAAGCGCATGTTCACAGTGGTCATTCAGAAAGGCTGGAAGCAGATTCGCCAAACAGGAATGGGAAAATAATAACGAACAAGAGGAAGGAAAAAACGAAGAAAATAAAAGAATTCCATCCTTTCTGCTAAGACTGTTAGCACTTGGAGGCTGTTATTGTTGTCATGGTTATAAAATTACAAACACCTATGAAGTTTTACATAGCAGTCATCGCCGTTGTTTAAAAAAATGATCTTTTTTTTTCTCTCCCCAGGTGTACTTAAAATACAAAGAGTTTGGAGGAGGCCAGAGTGTAGTACCCTGCCCAGTTGGGGGTCACGGTGGGGTCACGCCAGGAGACACACGGTTGAGAACGGGACATGCACAACAGTGCTCCATGGAGGACACATGAAGCAGAGAACCAGGGAGGGGGGTACAAATGAACGGACTCGTCAACGATTAAAACGCCACACGCCCAGAGAATGACTTAACACCGCACCAAATAATCGAGCAAATTTTCAAACATACTAAGTTCACCATCATTACTATACGTTTGTTTTGTTTATGTTGATGTTTTTTTGTCTTTTTTTTTAACTGGTTTGGCACTTGGAACAAATCTCTGTTCAAAAAGACTAAATGTTGTACAAAAGGGTATTTTTATCTTCGTCTCGTTAACATAACTCGTAGAATATATTACTTAATAGGAAGCATACGTTAAGTAAACACTTGTACATACTTGTAGTTTAAAATGAACATTCCAACAGATGTTTTACGCACATGCACAAAAACAAACAAACACGTTTCTCTCAGCCTCTCCTCCTCCTCTCTCTCTCTCTCTCCCTCTCTCTCTGTCTCTCTCCCTCTCTCTGTTTCTGTCTCGATTGGGGCGTCCTCAAGCACTGATTGGACAATGGATGTCTCCTAATGTCTCCAGAACGTCTGGATAGGCCGGCTTCAGAGGTAGGGCCTCTCTTCTCCCTCTCTCTGTCTCTATGTCTCTCTGTCTCTAGCACGGGGTTAAGACAACACAACGCTTTTGACACTGCATCTCGCAAACCCAATCCCCCCCCCCCCCCCCCCCACCCCACCCCCCTCCTCCTATTACGACACTTCCTCCGCTGAGCGGACGTCCGTCTTGAGCCGCACAAACTCCTTGGCCACCTCGTCGTTGGTCCTTTGCGACAGTATCCTCATGATGGTGAGGCCCGTGTCGTCCATGGAGATGCTCTTGATCAGGGGGTAGCTGGCCGAGCAGGTGGCCTTGTCGGCCAGCTCCCGCAGCTGGATGACCGTCATGCCCACCACGCGGTCCTCGCGCGCAAAGCAGTAGTCCTTCACCGACACGTGGAGCTCGTAGGCCTCGGGGCCGTGCTCGTTGCTCAGGATGCTGCGGCGGCGAGGAAGGCGGTGAGGAGGAAGAGGAGGAGGAGGAGGTGGGGGAGGAAGAGGGGATGAGGAGGAGGAGGGGGAGGAGGAAGAGGAGGAGGTGATGTAAGGAGGTCAGGAGGAGGAGGAGGAGGTAATGATAGGAGGTGAGGAGGAGGGGGTGATGGTAGGAGGTCAGGAGGAGGAGGAGGAGGTAATGATAGGAGGTGAGGAGGAGGAGGTGATGGTAGTAGGTGAGGAGGAGGAGGAGGAGGTAATGATAGGAGGTGAGGAGGAGGGGGTGATGGTAGGAGGTCAGGAGGAGGAGGAGGAGGTAATGATAGGAGGTGAGGAGGAGGAGGTGATGGTAGTAGGTGAGGAGGAGGAGGAGGAGGAGGAGGTAATGATAGGAGGTGAGGAGGAGGGGGTGATGGTAGGAGGTCAGGAGGAGGAGGAGGAGGTAATGATAGGAGGTGAGGAGGAGGGGGTGATGGTAGGAGGTCAGGAGGAGGAGGAGGAGGTAATGATAGGAGGTGAGGAGGAGGAGGTGATGGTAGTAGGTGAGGAGGTAGTGGAGGAGGCACAAGGTTTAGAAAAGGAGGTTGAGGTGGAGGTATGAGGTCAGAAGGAGAGGGTGGAGGAGGTAAAAGGAGGTTGAGGTGGAGGTATGAGGTCAGAAGGAGAGGGTGAAGGAGGTAAAAGGAGGTTGAGGTGGAGGTATGAGGTCAGAAGGAGAGGGTGGAGGAGGTAAAAGGAGGTTGAGGTGGAGGTATGAGGTCAGAAGGAGAGGGTGGAGGAGGTAAAAGGTTCAGAGTAGGAGTTGGAGGTGCGAGGTTAGGAAGAGGAGGTGGAGGAGGTGGAGGTGGTACAAGGTGAGAAGGAGGAGAAGACAGGAAATTAGAGGCACAAAATGATGCAAGACATGAAGCTACTGCAGTGTCAGCCTGAAACTCTGCGCAACACGACCACAAGGTTACAAGTGATCTTTTCCCTGCAGATCTTAGCATTCTCTAATGCAATGGGGAACTGGAGGCTGTGTTGTTTTTCTACATCACTGCAATAAGGAACACTCTAATGAGGCGTTCACTGCCACTGTGCTGCTCTATATTCCAAACCGTACCTATCTGCATTTCCCAGCACAAACCCGGCGGTGCGCGGAAAAAAAGGTCTCACTTAAGAGGCTTGAGTGTTGCCTCGACTCTGACACCTTGCTTTGTTCACGGCGGCAACGTATTATTTACCAGCGAGGGGTTAGGGGAGGGGTGGACGTTTTGGCAGGGAACGAACGTCTCATTGTGGGCGTGACCGCGGCGAGACCATTCAATCGGGGTTAAGGAAGTAAAATAATTGTTTTTTATTCGCGGGGGCGCGGTGATTGTGAGCCAAGCCTCCTCCCGCGGCTGTTTTCTCATTACGCTCGGTGAGTTAATGGCTCCTTAAAATTCAAACAACAAAGCCCGGGCCGTGAATCCATACAGCGTGCAGTGTTGAGCCCCGCATTGATTACAGTTGAGTAACAGCATAGTCTAACACCGCTCCACCTCAGCGATTAGTCTGGGCCGCGACGGAGAACAGAATTACAGTGTCACCGGGGAGTCTGCGTCCATACATTACCGGGCCGGTCGCCTGTTCATCGACACGCCGTGGTGTAGAAGCGTCACTACTCGCGGGCTACACACTAATGCGCCCACTAGCACTCACTAAAGGCTAGGTTACGGTGCCACGTCAAAGCAACGCCACGACCACGCAGATGGTCCGACGCAGGCGTGAGCCGGTGTTTTGGTTCTGCGTCAGAGTTTTACTTAGCCGACCAATCACAGCCCCTGCTGCTGCGTCGCCTCAACCCAATCTTTTTGGAAGCGCACGTTCAGGCTCTGTCGATGGATGCAAGGAGGACATAATGGGCCGTAAACCCCCTTGCGCTGCGTCAACGTCCAGCCATAACTCAGGCATGAAAACGGGTCAGGGGTGAAAAAGGTGAGAAGGATATTATCCCTCTAGGGGGGTCCAATAGGGTCTAAATATCTTGCAAAACGTGAATCTTATAGTGTGGCCAGTCTTCCGACAGTGTGACATGTTAAATCGTGGTGGAATATCTGAGATTCGTGTTGTCTGAACGGTACGCACCGTTGGGTGACGAGTGGAAGACAGACTACGGAGAAGAGCGTCGCTAGCAATTGAAAACATCCGGGGGTGTAGCCCAGAAGAGTCCTTTTAAGACGGGGGTTTGGGGGTTTCTCCCCCGAGGAAATTTGAAAATCGGGCTGATGAACATGCAATTGTCACGTAGTTTAAGAAGTAAAGGAAAGACAAATCGTCATGTCTGACTCACGTCGGGGCAGGCCTACTGAAGAGGTTAATGTTTACGTTATGGATAGGAAAGTGCACCACATACAGCAGCCAAAATGAGACATTAGAAAAAACTGTAGCCAAATAAACACTCATGCGCCTAGATGTCAAGTGGACCGGGTTGAATTCCCTGCGGGTCTCCTGAATCTGTGCAAACTAGAGCAGCACTAAACAGCAATATCGACATGATGGGCTTTGCATAGAGAATCAAATTTGCAACATTTTGCAACTAATGATTCTAAATTTGCCCATTAATGTACAAGTCAGAATTGTGCGATTTTCACTGGCTACAATATTGCATCTGTCAGTTGTCAAATGTGCTGAACAAAATGTTAAACTTCAATAATTGTTCATAGTCAACGTATATAGTGCATTTATTTAAGCTCTCAACAGCATAACCATACAGCTTCGCCACATCGGCGGGAAAACACGGCACACGCAAAGTACATCCATGGAATCAGCCGTTCAAAACCAGTCTGCATGAATCGTATGACAACTGGATGGCAGGGGATGCGGAATAGGAATACACCGCAGGGGAGAACATGAGAGCCCCAGCTCGCCGCATAGTAGCCTGGGTGCATTAAGCGTGGAACAAGCTGGATACCGAGTGGGTGAAAAACTATGTGTGTGTGTGTGTGTGTGTGTGTTTGTGTGTCACTCTGTTCGAGCCTGCATGAGAGTTCAATGTTGTCATTAGCTGTTACGTCTTTCTGACCAATCGCAGTTCAAGGCCGACCTGGGCTGTACCACATCGGGAGGGGGCGCTCAGTTACTCCCCTCTAGACAAAACCGAATTGGTTGCAACGTTGACCCGGCGCCCCCCGAAAAGTTAACGGGCCACAGGGAATTCTCCCAACTCTCCCGATTACCACTCTGCGTGTGCGTGCGTGCGTGCCTGTGTGTGTGTGCAGGCGTTATCAACTGCCTGGTAAACATGTAGGCCTACGGTAATATTCATACTGGTTTAAATAATGCATTTGATAGTAGGCTATTTCCCATCGTTGCTGAGCAAGAGTTTTGTTCGAAAGTTCAGCGATAGAAAACAAATAATAGCCCGGGCTATTGACGTTTTACGGTACAACTGTCATAACCCTAACCCTACCCGATGTCAAGTGGACCGGGTTGAATTCACTGCGGGTCTCTCTTATATCCATCTTACCAAAGATATTTTGGTACTGTCCTTCTCAACACTCTCTGATCTCACTAAAATGCTAGCAGCACGAAACAGCAATATCGACGAGATGCGCTATGCATACATGGACACGGCAGAATTTTGCGGTTTTCACTCGCTACAATGTTGCATCTGTGGCTGCTGGTAATTCAATCACAAAGAAGTAAACTCTACGGGGCTATTTTCAGCATTATGATGTTTTTTTTACGGCACAGCGATCCGGGGCTATTCCCAAAAGATCCGGGGCTATAGCCTCGAATGCCCAGGTCTAACGACGCGCCTCCGTCGGGATGTCGGATACGCATTGCAATTCTCCGCCCGATCAATCTTATATGTTGACAACAAAATATTTGTAAATAGTTTTGTAAATAAACTTCCAAAGCTTTAAAAATCCTATTTGGTATTTTATTGGTCCTGTGCAAAGTAACCAACGTACAAAGTAAATAAGGTCCAAAGTCAAACAGAGTAGCGTTTCCGGAAATGATTTTGTTAGAGGACCAATCACAGCCCTTACCGTCTCTGTTGCGTCGACTGATAGTTAAAAAATATTGGATGCGCACGTAAACTATGGAGAGGTTCTCCGACAGATTCTCCGTGTCAGTACAGCACTTTACGGAGGACCATAAACTGGCCGGCCTCTGAACCTACCCCCCCCCCCCCCCCTAAATATTTTTTCATCGAATCTACACGATTCACGGAGGTCACCTATTTTGGTTTCAAAACGGCGAATTTCGCCGAAAGGTGAGTGATTTTCATGCCTGATAACTAAGCCTTGAGCACCCAATGACGGCGACGGAGGCCTCCGTGAAGAGGATGAGGGAGTTCATTGGTTTGATTACGACGCTTCGTTGGTGCTGAGGTGTTGTTTAACTACGGATCTGAATTTCCGGCTACTTGAGCCGAATTCCAATAAACGTTTTTTGAGGATAGCGTGGTGTCTAGGGTGCTCGTCTCACAGCCAATAGACCACAAGGGTTCAATACCCGTTCACGCAGGCCACCTCGACCGATCGCCCTCCCGCTCGAGCGATCTGTGTCTGACGTCGCTGAGAGTCGCGTCGGATGAAGAGCGAAAGCTGAACGACGAGCGCGTGATTCGAACGGGGTAAGACCGCGACGACAGGTTCCGACTCAGTACTGCTGGAAGACGACCGCATTCATCGAACGGGGGAAGTAGACAATCATTTTTTTACTCACTATTGGAATGTTTCGTTGTACTTTGGTGACCAGTTGTTGTTCTTGGTCTTGGTGCTGAACTTGCGCTTCTTGTCGGCGAGGTGCGGGCCCACGGCGTTGACCTCCACGAAGGGCCGGAACATGGCGTTGGTCTGCCAGCTGAGGTTGTTCACGCCCACCACTGGAGGGAGCGCAGCGGGGTCAGACGTTAAGGGACAGTAGAGGAGGATGAATCACTTTCTGCCACTCATTTAAAGTTCCTCTTCATGGCCGAAAGAGCCGCGAGGAAAGTTTGGGCACATTGTTGATGCGGTAGGTTTTATAAATAAAGTGGACACCAGACGCTTGGTGTTCTTCAGCAACAATAAGGAAAAGTAATTAGGCCCACACTGACACTGTGCAGCTCTGGAAGCCAACCTCACTTCCCTTTTTTTCTCATTCAAAAGTTAACATAATGATGCAGAAAGCCTGACTGCAAACTTGGCTCCTTATGTCTGGGACCAATGGACACACTTTATACTCAGGGATAAAGGAGAACCGAGTTCAAAGAAGGCTTTGAGAATCAAGCGTATTCACTTGAAATCAGCTTCAATGCTCAAACTTTGGTTTGCTCCTCTATACATTGTTAGTATGAGTTGTGAGCTAACAATGTAAGAATAATGCCTGTTTAAATGACACACATATTGGCATTTCAATGTATGCTGCAATGTTTTGTCACGCCATGTGTTTACTAAAATACTGTACAATTCTGGTACAGATGCCCAAAGCAGCGATATGCATGTTTCCAATGAATACCTAATAAATAAAATATATAAAATGTGGGGCTTTTCCATATTCATAGCCGTTTAAACAGCATATAAATTCCTGTTTTTTATATTGCTTGCACAATTGTAGTAATGACGCCTTCTGTTCATAATGTTAATTCCTTAATTAGCCTGTGCTCATCACACCCTGTGGAGTACATCAACAAAGGAGAACGGTTAGAGCAACAACAACTGCGCCCACGACTGCAGCAGCGAGACAAAAATCTTTATTTCCTCTCTTGGTCAGGGGTTCGGCCATGTTGGTTCAAATGTGACTCGACCTCTGAGTCTTAGGATCTCAAACGGACTCACATTTCAACCCAAAATGGCCGAACACTCCCAGCAGCTTGGGAGGTAGACAAATGGGTCGGAGGGGGGGGGGGGGGGGGGGGGAAGAAGCTCACCCTTCACGCTGACTTTGTGCTCCCCCGTGCCGGGGTGAGAGACGAGATCCACTTGCATCGACACCTCCCCCACCGATCCGCTGGAGGACTGACCTGGACACACACAACCCCACAGAACCATGGACCAGGGAGAGACACCGAGGGGGGCAGAGCAAACAGAGAAGAGAGAGGGGGAGGGAGAGAGGGGGAGAGAGAGAGAGAGAGAGAGAGAGAGAGAGAGAGAGAGAGAGAGAGAGAGAGAGAAAGTGAGAGAAAAAAGGGAGAGAGAGAGAGAGAGAGAGAGAAAAAGCGAAAGAGAGAAATAGAGAGGGATGGATAGACAGAGAAAGAGAGAAAGGGAATGAAAGAGGGATTGAAAGCGTTAGAGTGAGACACAAACACGCAGGAGATTTAAGCTAAATGTCAAATCGCAGGGGAATCCTCCCTTCTGAAGAGAGACATTTCATTTGGAGGTCGTTGTAGCATTTTGCTGCTCTCATTAAGGGCGCCATGTCCCATGGGCTGTACACCAGAGAACACAATAAAACAAATAGAGAGAGGAGAGGCCTCTGTACTGCAGCAGGCAGGTAGGGATCAATCGGGTAGAACCAACGCACCCAGTCACGGCATCACACAGACCTTGCTAAGTCTTCAGGCTGAACAACCGCAGAAAACCACAGATGAATACATGAATATTTTTGGGGAAGATAGAACAATACATTAAACGACGCGACTGGTTTGTCAAGTTCAACGGGCCAAAGCCATCGGCCGTGGGCCATGAAAATGCAACAATGCAACAGAGATAAATACTGGGACATTGTGGCAGATGCCGACAGAAAGCATTGTTGAGTGGAAAACGACTCAACTCAAGCAGTGGCATGTTTGTTTTTTAAACCGGTGCCGTGTACCTTTTTAACAGCCAACCCAAGTCAACACATGCTTACTCTCTGACGCCGACGGCCTGCTTAAACCCTTCTCTAAACGAGGAAAAAATAAGAGCATTCCGTCTATTCCCCGGGGCCAACAGACCGGGGAGCTCAGCTGGCCTGGGGCCTCTATCAGGGGCTGATGAGAGGCAGGGGGGTGATCTCATCGCTTTTCAATATGTGTCAGTCTACAAGTGGCCATGATGGCTAGTGATGAAACGACACTCCTGATTGGTTCTAATGGACGGGGGAGGGGGGAAAGGGAGGAGGGGGAGGGGAGGGGGGGGGGCAGGGCGGGGCAGACCCCATTAAGGTTCTAAACGTCTGGGAAATCATCGGGCCATTGACCTCCGCGAGCCACACGCGGCCGGCAGACGGTTGGCTCGGCAGGAGTGTCTTGAGCGAGCGTTCCGTATCGACGGCCGAGCAGAGCACGGCGTTTGATCAAATCGAAGCCGAAGAAGCCTCGGGAAAAAGCGGAGCGGAGCGCCAGAAGTGAGGGTGGCGTGGCGGGCGGGTGAGGAGCCACAGCGGCCAGGGCGGGCGGAGGGATGGAAGAGAGAGAGAGAGAGAGAGGTGATTGATTCTATGGCGGTGTTTAAGAAGCGGGGACGATAAGGGAGCCGCGTGGAGATGGGCCTGTTGTTGTTCGCTTCAGGTTACCTCGTTCAATTTCTGTAGCCCTGGCGAGGGGAAAAACTCTTTGTGCATGGTCGCGTGCGCACACACACACACACACACACACACACACATAAACAACATACAATCGCACCGCAGTCACCATCACCTGCAAGGCAAACCATTTCAAACACATGCGCAGGCACACACACATACTCACACACACACACACACATTGTCACACTTACACACACACACACACACACACACACACACACACACACACACACACACACACACACACACACACACACACACACACACACACACACACACACACACACACACACACAAACACACATATCTCAGTGTGTAGAACATTGGCATTGCATCATGTTATCCGTGCAGAAACCGTAGCAACACTTATATGTAGCATGGATAAACAATATGATATTGTGCTTTTCCAAGCCAGGAGGAAGATTTATTGCAACGTTGCCTGCTCGTCTTTTTGGGGAAAAAAAACATAAAATAAATAGAAGGCATTGCCATTGCGTTCAGTACTAAAACTGCTCGCAGACTTAATGTTCCATGGCAACCTCGCTCCGTGTTTAAGGCTTATATTACCTTTACTGAAGTATTTATCTGTTGTTTTAACATTTCTGAACTTTTCTGATTATTTATGACAATCCCAGTTGGAATGCAAGTATACATTGGTCATTTTGGTTCACATTTTCAGGCCTCCAGTAATAATACATTCAGCTTATAAAGCGCTTTTCTAAATACTCAAAGTCGCTTAACAGAGTGAACACCGAATAAAATCTTTGAATAATAACGAATATTTGTATATATATAAGTATATGTATACGTATATAAAGATAAAATAGGATGAAAATAGGTAGCTAAAAAACTGAAAGAGGTATATAAGACTAGGAATAGTTTAAAGGAGGGAGGGAAAGTGTAGCGTAGTAGTCTGATGCTCAGGGCTGGACTGTAGCTCTGGCCGTCTGGCTACTGCTCATCCTCTGTGGTCGAAATCTGACGCCAGGTTGACTTGGCGTTGCACATCTACAATCTAGTATAAAACAAGATTGGATTTATTACAACTATACCAGGAAGTAGGAAGAAGCGGGATAACTTTTCTGAAGGGGGTCTTTGAGGACGTCCTATTAAAGCCCTCTGATAAAAGCGATGTTACGTGCCGGCAGCTCACACAGGGGAGAGGCTTAGGAACCAGGAAGGGAAATTAAAATTGTATGGATGGAGTGGAGAGCGGCTGGAAGAGAAGGTAGAGCGGAAGCGTGAGGAGACATAGGAGCGGAGATAAAAGGAGAGACACACTCGACAGAAGGAGACAGGAACAGAGAGAGAGAGAGAGAGAGAGAGAGAGAGAGAGAGAGAGAGAGAGAGAGAGAGAGAGAGAGAGATAAGGAGATGGAGAGAGAGAGAGAGAGAGAGAGAGAGAGAGAGAGAGAGAGAGAGAGAGAGATGGAGAGATGGAGAGAGAGAGAGAGAGAGATGGAGAGAGAGAGAGATAAGGAGAGATGGAGAGAGAGAGAGAGATAAGGAGAGATGGAGAGAGAGAGAGAGAGAGATGGAAACAATGAGAATGACAGAGTCAGGGAGAAAGAGAGGAATGGAGGGAGAGAATTGGTAAATGGACTGCATTTATGTTGCGCTTTACGAGACGAGAGAGAGAGAGAGAGAGAGAGAGAGAGAGAGAGAGAGAGAGAGAGAGAGAGAGAGAGAGAGAGAGACTGAGAGAGAGAGAGAGAGAGAGACTGAGAGAGAGAGAGAGAGAGAGAGAGAGAGAGAGAGAGAGAGAGAGAGAGAGAGATTGAGAGAGATGGAGAGAGAGATGGAGAGAGAGACGACGAGAGGGAGAGCAAGTAAACCCTATATTTGTGAGTTGGAAGGAGGCAGCCGAGAGGAACCAGCCGTTCCTCCCCGCCGTGCGGCCTCCCCTGGGCCTGGCATCCCAGCTGCTAGTGGGAGCCTGGAGATGACAGAGCCTGGCTGACTGGCTGCCTGTCTTCCATCAGCAGCCTGTCCTCCTGCAGGCCCACTGACCATGCCATTCTGCAGCCCTGACCACTCAGCTCCAGCCCTCGGCCATGACCAAACTGGTCTTTCCGGACCCCTGACGTGTTCCTCATGGATCGTCATCAACCCCACTGTTTGAGGTGGAAGGAAACATGAGCGTGAGAGGCACAGGTACGGACGACGGTGTCATCGACGGCCATTAAAAAAGAGAAAGGGGACGAAAGATAGACCAGGTGGGGTGAAAGATGAAGGGAGTTTTAATAACTTAAAAGGACAGGTGTGCGGATGACTTATTTATGCATTGGACGCTACGTGACTGCAATGTGTGAACGGGTCTTTCTAATCCTTCGCAGGGACACAGAGGGGGGCTCGGGGAGAAAGACAATAAAGGATTGATAGAAAAGACAAAACTAGGAGGATAAAAGAGATTAGGGGGCATGATAAGGTCAGCAGGGATTTCAGCTAATGTTGTGTTTTTTTTTGCTCCGATACGACGACAGGGAAAAATCGGAGGGAGGCTGAGGAGGCTAACGTAATTGGCTCTCCGTCCCCGGCAGAAAACAGAGGAGTCCGGCCACTAAGCTGACATTGAACTCACCCACAGAGTTGGACGCGAACCAAGAGAGAAGCAAGAAGGGGAGCGGGACAACCGCCCGGTGACACCGTCACAGCGAAAACACAGAACACCGCTCTTGGGTTCGCGACCACAAACTAAATCACGGGGGTTCACACGGACCAATGTTGTCCGTTTCAGGGATAAACGAATGAATGAACGGCATTTGGGTTTCTCCTGCATGACACCGCAACAAATATCGTCATTAAAAAAACGTCAACTTCAACACGCTCCGTCGAGTGTGGATGTCGGCTCATCTCACACTATTGCGAGATGTGTCTGGGTTTTTTTCCCTTCAGGGTGTCACTGATTACGCTGAGTATCATCTGTGTGGTAATCATCACCCAGGAAGAGCCCCCCACTGGCAACAAAGAAGACACCGTGCCTGGCATGCCAATCAACTGTTTCAAACTGTCTGCATTTTGGAGTCACTGCCCCCCCCCGCTGAAGCCCACCCGGGGAGAGAGGCGCTTACCTTGAGCGGTTTGGGTGCATATGTATTTCCTGATCAAGGCATCTGTAGGTTGAGTGTAAAGGCTGAGCGCGTATTTCAGAGACCTCAGATCAGGGCTCTTCTCCAGGAACGTTTTCTTCAGCCCGTTCCCTCCAGCGTGGAAGTATTGCTGCGGAGAAAACAACACGCACGCACGCACGCAGGCACACAAACACACAAACACACACACAGACACAAACACACGCACGCACGCACACACACACACACAAACACCACACACCATGTTGACTTTATCTGATATAACCCCAGTCCACTTTATTGGTATAGCCGTTTAATCACAGTTACGGTCGCAAAGGATTTCTCCAGCCCACATCGCAGGCGACCTGAGCCTTCAAACTCCCATTGGGAAACACACAGCAAGTTCCCTCTTCAGGGAAGGAAAGGTGCGCATTGGGGCAAAGAAAAGGGTGTAGAAAACTATTTTTCTTTGGTGTAAAGCATTTTCAATCGAGCTTGAGCCAAGCTTATGATATTACCTATTGCAGAAAATGTGTACCAAAGATAACAACCTGTCTAGCACACAGTATTGTTTTCTATTGCATAATAGTATGACTATGGTTGTGGTATTGGTGACATTCTACACAATAGTATGACTTTGGTTTTGGTATTAGTAATGAACTACACAATAGTATGACTATTGTTTTGGTATTAGTAATGAACTACACAATAGTATGACTATTGTTCTGGTATTGGAAATATAACACAATAGTATGACTATGTTGTGGTATTGATATACTATTATGTAAAATGTAATTGATGCCCCTTTTTGATGGTAATAGTGCATTTAATTACTTTTAAATAGCATGACTATGTTGCAGTGATGGGAATATATGGGCAATATTGGGAATATATTCTACAATACTCTGACTACGGTTCCAGTGTTAGGAATAGACAGCACAGTATAAAGTGAATATCCTCCACACAACATTACTCTGGTCATTCTTTGAAGAACATCCCCCCAAAAAAGCCAGACTGTCCATCTGGGCGACGGTACAAATGGAAGGGGGACGGTAATAGCCCCCTCGCTAGGTAATTGCCATGAATTTCCCTCCGAGTGCCATACTCGGGTGGTTAATGTGCATTTGCGCTGATAAGCCTGATAGAGCAGGACGAGCAGGGCGTTGTTTTGCTGTCACCACTTGCCACTGCAGAAGGTGAATGTGGGGAAAAGGCCATGGCTAGATCTCATTAGAAGCGGCGCCCAGATGCTGGGAGGCATCCGGAGCTGCCAGTCCAGCCCCACTATCTGCTTTTAAAATCCAATTTCAACGTTTTCAAAAGGTCATGCAAAGCCGTTGAAATGAAGGATTATGTGAGCTTCGAGATCAGGCTAGTGTGTTGCCATTTGCTTTGAATTGACAACAGGAGCACTGGTCAAAGAATGTAGCATGCAACTTTCTTCTCAAGTACAATGAGATGGGCAGCACGGTAGTCGTCCCCCTTGCTCGGGGGAAGTCCATGCATTGGATCACGAGTCTCCGAAGAGTCATGTCACCAACTTAAAGGTTAAGGAGAAAGGCTGGAGGCCAGGAGGTTGATAGCGCAAAGCTGACATGCTCAGCAGAATGTCTGAGATAAACTTTGAATGCAATGGCATTCTGCTAACCTCTTCAGGGAGTAAGGTTTCTAGACTATTCTATTGAGTTGTTTGAAAGTGTTGAGAGTTGGGCCATTTTCAGTGGTTATGTTGAATGATATAGAAGATGAACTTAGATGGCAAAGTGGAAGCAATCTCTAAGCCCCGGTTATGAATAGGCTGAAATATATCGGTCATAACAGAGCTGTAATAAGCTGGAGCGATGAAAACATAAACGATTCTCCCACACAAATCCAATCTCAAGAAAAGGAAAGAAGAATAGATGATCACAAAGCATAGAGTAGCATTCGAAGGGACTGAATCCTATCTCTCTCTTGCTTTTTACCATCCCAAGCCTTTGCATTTAAGTGCAGAGGTTCATGTTCAATTGTCATGTGGGTGCAGTGCCTTATTCAGCTTTCAACAGAGCGATCTATAAATGTCTTAAGCCATCATTAAAAGAAAATACAGAGTTTTCTTAGGGAGTTCCTGCTCCTGCAAAAATATATTTTGTTATCAGTTTAAATAAGTACTAACTCAACCTGTACCGTTAAATCTCCTCTTTTCATTTAGAGACACAGTATTAAATTAACCCTGCTGCTCGACTTCCAGCCCCCCGTCCCCCCCCATCGGGTGAGATATTACCAAACAGCATTCATTTGGGAGTCTCATTAGAATGCAGACGAAGAGAATGTCAGGTGCGAGATTGATCTAAACCTGAGTACGGTCTCCATAATCAATTCTTCTCCAATCAAACCACACACGCCAACCACACACACACACACACACACACACACACACACACACACACACACACACACACACACACACACACACACACACACACACACACACACACACACACACACACACACACACACACACACACTGCAAGCCCCAGGTGACCGCCAGAACTCACAGTGCAGCGTAATCTGAATGCCTCCTCCAAAGCATCATCTGCAGCTCTCACCTACATGGATCCGGCACTGCCAGGAATTACCTTGAAGCTGTCCCAGATGCACACTGCGCACCAGGGAGACAGCCGAGCTGGATTCAACCAGGCAGCTGTACACCACTTAAAGCTTGAAGAAAGCTCCGGCCAGCTTTTCATATTGATTATAGAACAAAGTTGGGCAGCTGACTGAGTCCAAGCACAGAGGGGAGGGTCAGAGTATTTTGAAGATGCTGCCGATACTTTTACATCTGTAGGTCAAATTTTGTTGTGGTAGTCGGGTATCTACCTCATTTTCCAGAAGCACACAAGTAACCATGACAACATGCAAGGATCACACGCCATTGCGTGTTCCGAACAAGGTGCGGCCGAAGCGCCAGACGTTCCAGCAAGCACTCCGAATCAAACGTGGGATGGGAGGATGTTTTCAGATGCACAAGGAGATCTACAGCTCAAACCCCGACTCTCGCTGGTGATCTTGACTAAGCCAGACGCGAAGTGAAGGAAATCAGTGCAGCCGGGAGCAGGGAAGTCTCACCTTGATGGTGGGCAGCACCAGATCCATGGCTGCACACTGCCGTGGAGTCAGGCTTCTGGCCTCCTCCCTCGTCACATGCTCCTGGGGGGGGGGGGCGACAATAAGCAAATGGCAGGGTTCATTAGAGTTAAACATGTAGTCGTTTTGACCATGAATATCATCGTCTTGCTGCATTTTTGCGAGGGACGATGAAAAAGCGATGACAGATTAAGGACACAAGTCCTTAATCACACACTAATGAATTCAATAGAAAAGGAAAAACAAGAAATCTGACGTCTATTCACTTGCGTCTATCCAACCACATAAATTCCCTATCTAGAAATCCAAGATTGAAAAAGAAAGATTAAAAGATCTCTGCTGTACATTCCCATAACACACACACACACACACACACACACACACACACACACACACACACACACACACACACACACACACACACACACAGACACACAAGCCCTATCCCTTTTGTGCCTCAGCACAGCCCTCTCTGCCTTCCACCACGAGGCTGGTTAGTAATAGGCCATCAAGAACCTTTTTGATGATCCGTTTCACTGCTTCACTGCTCCACTACACGGCGGGAAAAACTCCCACAGGCCATGGGACCAATTAGGATCCACGCTGGACCCGCGTAGCATTTTGCTTAGCTTTGGGTCGCTCTGTGTAGGGCCAGGGTTGGGGTCGCGGTGGAACACGACTGGCATGCACACAACACGTCAACGGGAGATCTGGGGGATGGTACAGCGCATCTGTTTACATCCCGGGAATGTTGCACACACTGAGCCAACTAAACCCTAAATACCGTGTAAACACTGTAGGGACGGGGGTCATGCAGATGCCACGGAACCACGTGGGTGACAGCGCCATGCAGGGCATAATGATCATCATCATCAGTTGCTGTTTGAAGACGGTTCCATGGGATAATAGCAAAGCAGTAGATAACGAGAGATCTGATCTCAGCACTGCCCTCAGATGTCAGTGTTCCCCATTGTGTATTTAGTTAGAGGTAGCAAGATTGCGTGTGTACAAAATTATCACGTTGAAATATATTGCCATATTGATAGCCTCTAGATCATCGTCCAATGAACCATGGGTCGTCATCCAGTTCACACGTGTTTAATTAGATGTTTAGTTGGAAGGTTTATTTGTTCTACCAATACCGATACGATACACTACATTATTTGTCAGTTTGGGCTGAACACTGAACTGAACAGTTGGGCTGAACAGTTTTGCATCCCTGGGAAGCTCATTTAAGGAAAGGAGTACATATAAATACATATAAGACATTAAGCATCAATAGACAAACATGTGATGGGGGATTTGTAGTCCTTCAGGTCAATGAGCTCAATCAGATTCGGCAAGAAGATACCACATCAACCGAGTTTGACTCCGCTGATATTGGTCTCACCGCGCCCCCTGTGGCCCCTGCGTGTCGGTGCTTCTCCTTTGAACATATCCCTTGTTCTGAGGTGACTCGGAGATCAACTAAATCCGTGCGCGGTGCACCGCGGTGGCACGTCGCGCGCCACGAGAGGAGAGCTAGAGCGGAGCTATTAGCGCACTGTTTGGAACCAGCGGGAGCGTTTTGGTGTGCGAGGGATCGGGGAAGGGGCCCGTGCTAGGCGCGTGGGCAGGGGAAGGGGCTCGTGCTAGGCGCGTGGGCAGGGGAAGGGCTCGTGCTAGGCGCGTGGGCAGGGGAAGGGCCCGTGCTAGGCGCGTGGGCAGGCCGCTTCGGTGCCTCTCTGGGAGGTACCTTCAGTTTAGACAGCTGTCCCAAGTCCTTGGCAGCGTTGAAGATCATCTGAGCCCCTTGCTGTTGGGAGAGAGTGGATGGAGGAGGGAAACGTGGTTTAGATCAGAGCTCACAGTGTATCAATAGATCAATGCAGTAAGGGGTTAATGACACGTTCAAAGTACGAAGGAAAAAACATTGGATAAAGTGAATATTTGCCTGTTTAAGCTGTTCCTTTTTAGGGTTAGGATATAGTATAGTAATTAAAGGAACTGCGTGCATTCAGAAAAATAAATAAAGATAATTCTTGCAACATGCGTGTGTGTAAGTGTGTACGTGTCTTTTTGTGTGTGTGTGCAGAGTGGGTGCTATATCTATTTCGAAATGCTTGTAAACGTGTGAACCATGCAATCTGTTGCTCTAAATATATGCTCTATATGCGCCTCATCTCCTTGCTTAGTGTTCCCCTGACATGTCCTCATGGCTTTATGTGGGCTTTTGTGTTTAATGTGACCTTTATGTCATGTTATATGGTACATAGTGTGGCACAGTTAACCCAAGGAACAGCATTACTATTCAAAGTCTGTCTATTATATGCAATTAAACAGATGTGGATGAATCTGTATTGTCTCTGGTGAAGAAATCAATCAATATATTAATTAATTAATTAATTAATTACTTCAGAAATATGATTGAGATGAGGTCTAAATCATCACCATCATCAGCATCTACTCGCAATAAAACAACATAGTGGGAGAGAGAATGAGCGATAGAGACAGAGACAGAGAGAGAGAGACCATAAAGAGAGATAAAGTCGGAGGTAAGGAGAGCGAGAGAGAGAGAGATAAAGAGACCCACCCAAAGAGAGATAAAGAGAGAGAGGCAGAGAGAGAGACTCAAAGAAAGATAGGGAGTGAGAGAGCCAGATAAGGAGACAGATAAAGAAAGAGATAGAGACTCACACTCTGGTCATTGAGGGGTGGCAGAACAATTGTTCTCTCGATGGTGTTCAGAACAATTTTCCACAGCTCTTTGAGCACTCGCTTGAGAACGGTCTTCTCGCAAATCTTGGCAAATAGCATCAAACTGTAAAGTGGCGAAAAGCAGAGCAATTGTCAGGTAATAGCATCCAGCAAATGTCCCCTCCTGGCCAGAGGTATCTCTGGCACAAAGGAGTGGCATAGAGGAATAAAATGAAAGAAAACGTAGGGTGGCATGAAGAAATACACGGGAGGAATCCAGGATCCTTGATCTTTAATCTCACGAATGGGTCTGGTAGATATGTGGGACGATTTAGTATTTGCATCTCATTAAATGGATTCCCTGTAATACCCCACTGGCCTCTGTGATAAACTGACAGGGTCTGTACACGGTCTCTCGTGGATCCACTGAATATATACACGCACACTAGTTTAAGGTTGGACAGGATTGATTCTTGGTTTTATAGGTTGCTGCTGCTGGGATTGCCCGGGCTGATTCCCCGCTTTATAGGGGAGACAGACGAGAGAATGTCCTCCGATGATGAAGGACTCTGGGTTAGGTGGAAACGACGGATAAGGCCATTTCAATTCTCTCTCTGAAAGTATGTATATAAGGAGAGGGAGAGAGAGAGAGAGAGAGAGAGAGAGAGAGAGAGAGAGAGAGAGAGAGAGAGAGAGAGAGAGAGAGAGAGAGAGAGAGAGAGAGAGAGAGAGAGAGAGAGAGAGAGAGAGAGAGAGAGACAGGTAAATAAAGGGAGAGAGAGAGAAATACAGGTAGAGAGGGAGACAGCAAGGGAGAGAAAAATAAAGGGAGATAGAGGAAATTGCAATGCCCTCGTCTTAAAAAAATTCTGAGTTGTTGTTTGAAGACGTGTCCATGGGATAATAGCAAAGCAGTAAGTAGATAACTAGAGATCTGTTCTCAACACTGTCCTTAGATGTAAGTGTTCTCCATTGGGTCTTTCTTTAGAGTTATCAAGATTGTGTAGACACACAATCTTGTTATTATTATTACGTTGAAATATCTTGCCATATTATTTTTATCAGACAAATATTCTTAGGTCGCCTCATCACAAGATGGTGGTTTGCATTAACATTTAGATGCAATAAGACTGCCCTTTCTTAGGACCCAGACGGGTTATCTGCATGGGGGGGGGCACAGTCGAAAGATCAGGGCAGTGGCGGAAATTAAAAAGACATAACGGATTTAAGTGAAAACTACAAAAACGACAAACAAAAGGATATCCATACTCCCAATCTAACTAGCATTATTGTTAATAAATGTTTAAATATTAGAAACACATTTATAGTTATATTGTTCGATATAGTATATAGTCATATAGTTCTACTATATAGTGATAGCTCTGTATATGTTATAGTTTAAGTTCTATATAGTTAAATAGTTCTAGTTCTGAATTGATTATTTCTATCTAGTTATATAGTTGTAGTTCTATATAGTTCAATATATATAGTTATATAGTTCTTTCGTTACATAGTTCTAGTTTTATATATCATTCTGGTTCTATACAGTTATGGTTCCATATAGTTCTATAGTTATAGTTCTGTATAGTTGTACAGTTATAGTTCTATATAGTTGTTTAGTTATAGTTCTACAGATTTATATAGTTATAGTCATATAGTTCTAATTCTATATAGTGATACAGTTGTATTTCTATAAAGTTATAGTTTTAAAGTTACTTTGTAGAAGTTCTATGTAATTATAGTTGTAGCTCTATATAGTTCTACAGTTGTAGCTCTCGCTCACTTCTTATCGAGGAGATCCATCAGCGGTCTGAGCACCGACTCGGCGTCCATGGCGGGGTTGCTGCCCTTCACCTGGCCCTTCATCTGGACCAGCTCCTGGTTCATCTGCTTCACACAGTCCTCGATCACCGGACTGAAGCTGAGAGGGAGAGAGGCCCGACGGAAACCAACAACAACAAGTCATTTGATAGCGAGTTGGCGAGTGGCGGGGAGAATAAAGCACAGATGCTTCGGGAGGGCGGGAGGGGCCTCTCTTGTTGGAATTAGATTACAGTTCAAGTGCTCTTTTGTCAGGAGATGGAGCTTGTTTTGAGACCGCGGTGCTCAAGAGAACAAGCTGGAACTGGAAAATGGAGTGTGTTTTCATTTTGAGAGGGAGAGGCTATACCGAAGACTAGCATCCACCGTCATTGTTTTATGTGCTACTCTAACAAAACCACTCCACCGGTCTGCTGAGTGTGGAGGCCCGCTCTGACAAACAGGTATCGACTTTTAATGTGGAACAGAATGCAGGGAGATTAGGGAAAATACACAATCACACATGTTCACACGCACAAAACACACACGTACACACACTTATGTACATTGTTACACTAACAAACAAACAACACACACACAGACTCACAAAAGCACATGCACACACACACCCACAAACACACGTATGCGTATGCATATGTGTACACAAACACACACACACACACACATACACGTATGCATATGTGTACACACACACTCAAACACACACACGCATACACACACACTCAAACACACACGCATACACACATACATGCAGCGCCGCGTGGGTTTCTGTGTACCTTGATCCGAAGACGGCGCTGAGCTCGTCCAGAACCGTGTTGAGTTTGTTCTGCAGCTCCTTCAGCAGCTCACTGGCTTCAGCGTCCAGCTGTCAGAGGAGAGGGAAGACAGAGCTGTCAGAATGCGCTCCAGCCGGTCTCACCGCAGCACCTCCACCGCCACCACCACCACCACCACCACCACCACCACCACCACAGCAGCAGCAGCAGCACACTGTCTCAGGAGGAAACCTCCGCTGGGGCTGGGGTGAGGAAGGGTTGGGGGGAGAGGGATGGTGCAGAGAGAAAGAGAGAGAGAGAGGGAGAGGGAGAGGGAGAGGAGAGAGAGAGAGAGAGAGAGAGAGAGAGAGAGAGAGAGAGCGAGAGAGAGAGAGAGAGAGAGAGAGAGAGAGAGAGAGAGAGACAGAATCCACCTGCCACATGTGTAAAGTGAGGCTCGGGTGCAGATCAAGGCGTCGTCTCTCCCGGATCATTCCTCACATTATTATGAATGTTTTTCGGCATGAACGTTTTTCATGCCGACATTTGCATATGCAGTGCACTAGGATGGAACGGCCACACGATGTATCACGCTGAATGCGCGCCTTTCTTTTCAATGGCATGGTGTGGTTTAGAGCTTATGGGGTCTGCGATGCACGTTGGCTACGCTGTTATAAAACACAGATGGTGCGAGCTTATGCCACTTTATTCGAAGCAGAGAGGCGGTGGATCTATAGCTGTTCTTGATTCAATTTTGACAGTTAAGAAAAAACACACTTTCAGAATCAGTGCATCGTTGATCTGAAATATACGTTTTCCCTTCAAGAAGAGATGAAATCCGATATATTTCCCAGGCGGGTTTGTGTGAGGCGTCTAGATGGACGCGGGCGGTGTTAAATCGAGAGGGCACATGGTTCCCGATGGGTGACGTTACGCTACTGTTCCCACCCGGCGATGACCTCAGAGCTGGGGTGGATCGGCGGTGGATGCCAGAAACATTCTCTGCAGCCGTCTAGCTTGATAGACCCATCGGCGAACATCAAAGTCAACTGATCACATATTCATAGGAGCCGTGCGTCAGTCCCACTAACAGCCCATTAACTCAACTGGGCCAACACAGGTGATCCCAGGCGCCGCGTGAGTTATCCTGTGTGCACCGAGCTGGCCGTGTGTGCATGTGCCGGGCCGCCTGTCTGTCTGTCTGTCTCTCTGTGTGTACGTGGCTTCCATGTGTGGGTGATCAGAGTGGCGTGTCTCTGACACTCTGCTTCCACTATCATCCCGGGCCGGACTGTGTAAACAACAGCGTGAGAATGGGTTTGTGTGATGATGTGTGCATGTGCATGTGTGTGTGTGTAATGTTCAACGTGCTTCACGTGCAGAGGCGTGTGCAGTGGTGCGTCTGTCTGTGAGCATCTGTTAGCGTGTGTAGGTGTGTGTATGTGTGTATGTGTGTGTGTGTATGTATGTGTATGTGTGTGTGAATGTGTGTGTGAGCATGTGTCAGTGTTGGTGTGTGTGTGTAAGAGACTGCAAGAGAGAGAGCAAGAGTGAGAGAGCGAGAGAGAGAGAGAGAGAGAGAGAGAGAGACACAGACAGACAGACAGACAGACAGACAGACAGAGAGAGACAGAGACAGAGAGAGAGAGAGAGAGAGAGAGAGAGAGACATCGAGTGAGATGGAGAGAGTCTGTGTGCGTCCATGCATGCATGTGTGTGCGTGTGTGTCTGTTTGTTTTGTGTGTGGTGTGTGAGACAGCGGAGCGTCTGAATGCTTATGAATTGTGCTTGCCATGTGCACATGTCTAAATATTGATAACTGCGGTGAGATGGACCCTGAGATGCTGGGGCCCAGGGCCAGAGATGGATGCTCTCGGTGGGGTCAGCATCGCTGCATGCATGGTAGATCATCACATTAGACCTGATAAGCTGCCGCTGAATGCAGGCACTCATCTCGCGTGGATGGCTTAGCGGGGAAGGGCGTGTCTAAACTGTACCATTTATAGATGCAATTATAACGCAGCATTAACTGTCGATGACGATAAGGTGCGAGCAAGTCTGTGTTTACTGTGTGTGTGTGTGTATGTGTGTGTTGGTCTTCGCACATGTACGTGTGTGTCTGTGTGTGTGTTTGTGTGTGTGTCTATCTGTTTGCCTGCGAGCATGTGTGCGGGCATGCACACACACACACTACCTTTTCACTGCTATTGATCACTAGCAGTTTTTTTTTCTTGACACAGAGGAAATTGCCTGTGCAGGTTAGGGTGCCGTTATCGAGGCACGCGCGCGCGCGTGTGTGTGTGTGTGTGTGTGTGTGTGTGTGTGTGTGGTGGAGGGGGTGTTTGAGGTGATGGAGCAGAAACATGGATCACTCTTTTATTAGCCCATCGGCCTCTGAACATGTGATTAGAGCCTAGTTTTGGTCCACAAACTGGCAGCCATAAAACAAACGGGGCTCCCCGGCCTGTCAGAAGGCTGGATCTTTACGAGGAGGCCCCCGGAGACAGTATCACCGAGATACCGGCCTCTTTTTCAGAGATTAAAACAAACAATAGATGCTCCTTGTGGCGATGGAGGCGTTGTACGGATGGTTATTTGAGGACTGCTCGCCTGTCAGATACACAAAAGGCATCTGCTGGAAGGGCTCGGGGTTTCATCATTACCGTCATGCCAGCTGAAAATGCCTCCGCCAGAAGGGAATGTCTCCGGGAAATATTGAATACGGGCAGCCCACGTTTACAAAGCACCGCACCATTTTTCTACCCAAGAGTACACCGACGTACGGGCTCACAAACAACCACTCAATACCGCTAACTGCTTTGTATTCTGCTGTTGTAACTTTGTCACTTGTTGTGCCTCTTGTTTGTCAGCGAGACAAAACACAGAATATGTGTCTGTTACTGCGGGGGGAAAGGCAGCCCTGTCAATGTATTCAGCGCTAATCAGAAGTGTTAGGCGGCGAGGAGGTCCCCGGTTCTTCCACGTTAGCAAGGCCCGGTTGGACGAGGACTCCTCGCATCACCTCTTTCCGCAGCATTCACTCACCCAAGGGCTGGTTATTCAGAACAAACAAAAAAATATCACAAAACACAACTCAGCCCCGTGCAAGACAAAAACGAGATTTATGGGCCGCTGTCTTGACAAAAGTGCAGGGGGAATATTAGCTGCCGGGGTGAGCGCTCTGTGAAAGTGGCTTGATGGTAAAATGTGTTGATGGAGACTCCATCACCACAGGCTTTGGTTAATCTCTGATACTGCTAACGCAACGATAACAGCTCTCGGTAATTACCTCGCTGCTTTGGGAGATTAATGAGGATGCTACCTGCTCCTCCGTTGCAAATACCCGCCAAAGATAATACACTTCTTTGAATACATTTTCATTTTTTGTTTATTTTTATTTTTGAATCACTAATATACCATATATTAAATGTTATGTGCGTCAGGATTCACTTCAGATTGCATCCAGTGGCCGTTTTGCAATATCTGGCATAATCATAATGTTTCAGATGCATTGCATATTGATTATGGAAATGATTTACCTCACTCAGGGGGGGGGGGGGGGGGGTTGTAATACATTCTGGTGTCAGCGTCTTTGACTAAACGGAGTAGACAAGGGCATATTTTGAGTGGGCACCAAGCCGTAACGCAGTCCACCTGCTGAGAGGCAAGGCCGAACCTCAGCCTGGACCAACTCAAGGGGCTTTCCAACGCATTTAGAAAAGCTGAAACAAAATCCCCCTCAGAAAAACCTGCGTCAAGCGCTTCGAGTCTCCAGCCTGTTTGATAGCAGGTTCCTAAAGCGTCAAAGAGCATCTCAACCCAGTAACCCAGTAGACACACACACATGTGCAAAGATGAGCGTGCATATCTCAGTGCACCGACTTTGCCATGGAGAAGGTAAAAGAACAAGAACGGATTGATACATATGAGCCCGGCCGGGTTCGGCCCCTTTAGCCCCCCGGACCTGGGGGAGAGAGGGGGGGTGCATGGGAGGGGGGCCTTCAGCCCTGGATGCTCTGTGGGTCATGCTGCTGCTCAGAGAGGGGGGTCTCAGGAGGGTTAGGGGCGCAGGCGGGCAGGGAGTGAAGCGAGGTGAGGTGTGGTGAGTCGGAGTGGGGGGGGGACGGGCGCGACTCCGGGGGGGCCGTGCTTTGTGCATGTGTGCGGTATGTTGAGCGGGTTGCTGTTCTTTTTTATCTCCCCGAGATTAATTCAGTGAATGGGTTGGTGGGGGGGGGTGGGGAGGGGATGTTCAAGAGCCCTTACGACACACACCTTACAGAAGGACACAACCCCCTCCTCCTGGAGACAGGGAGAGAGAGCACAGGAGGGGAGGGGACAAGGGGAGCACAACCACAGGAGACAAAACGCAGGGCAACACCACGTTAAAACACTGGAGAGACACGTGCATGGTTAGAGGGTCCTGTCGCTGGTCACTGGGCGCGAGTCGCTAGGCGGCAGTCGCTAGGCTTGAGTCGATGGTTGTGAGCTGCAAAAGCCGCTGGTTCCTAGTCCGCTAGCTCATAGCCGCTAGTTGCTAGCTGCTATGCGCTAGTCGCTAGTCACTAGCAGCCAGGCGCTATTCGCGAGCCACCAGTCGCAAGCCACTAGTCACTAAGCACTAGCCGCTAGCCTTGAGTTGCGAGTCACAAGCTGCTGGTTACCAGTTTGCTTGCTACTAGCTGCAAGTTGCTAGCGGCTGGGCAGTAGTCGCTAGCAGATAGCCGCTAGCAGATAGCCACTAGCAGATAGCCACTAGCAGATAGCCGCTAGTCGCAAGCCACTAGTCTCTAACTGCTAGGCGCTAGTCGCTAGCCGCTAGCCGCTAGCCACTAACCGCTAGGCGCTAGTCGATAGCAGCGGGTCACTAACCGCTAGGCGCTAGTCGATAGCAGCGGGTCACTAACCGCTAGGCGCTAGTCGATAGCAGCGGGTCACTAACCGCTAGGCGCTAGTCGATAGCAGCGGGTCACTAACCGCTAGGCGCTAGTCGCAAGCCACTAGTCCCTAAGCACTAGCCGCTTGCCTCGAGTTGCGAGTTGCTTTTGGCTAGCGGCTCGTCGAAGGGTCCATCCAAGGAAGTGAGATTAGACAGACCACGGACAAGCTGACTCACACACATGCACACACACAAAGACAGACACATACAAAGACACACACATATAGGTTAAACAGGGGGAGGAGAATACTTCAGGAACCAAGTCAACATTCACATTCTTTGTTAATGGTTGGGGAACAGAGATGACCGGTCGGACTAGGGGGACGCGGTAACGAACCATGAGTTGGTATTTGGAAGAGAAGTGAGAGTGTAATTGGGGAGAATTAATTGAATCACACAAAACATGGAGACATTTATGATCAGTTCACCGAAGTTTCAAATGTGAGCCTAAACTCTACTCCACAAAAAATCTAAAAGCTCACAAAAAAAAAGTCTTGAAGTTGTTAGTCGACGTTACTTCTAATTTGTTTGTAACCATCACTTATTATTATCTGAACAAAATCTGGTTTCCGAGCGGATGGGTTATGGACCGTGACCTGACCCACTCAGCAGTGACAGAGCAACAGCGACCCAGACAGAGAGACGGGAAGAGCACAGACCTGCTTGCCTCCCATGGACTCAAACATCTTCTCCAGCTGCACCCTAAGCTGCTGGATGTTGTTGAGGAGGATGCAGGCCTGCAGGAGACGACAACACCATCAGGTCATCACAGAGGACCGATTAGCAAGGTCACACGGAACATAGTCACTACAACAAGGATTTGACGGACTGGTTATCCCAGTCAATGGTTTCATGAAGTTCATGAAAACATTTACTATTACCATTGACGGATATTCAATATTTAACAGATAAAAAAAACGAATGATGTGTTTTATGGTCCACATTCTTTGTTACTCTACTGTGTCTCAATGCGACATCAATCATCATCATTCATAAAACCGGTGGACTGAAAGGCAGGAAACAGCCGTAAAAGATGACCCGTTCCCAGAACAAATGACTTGTTTCCTTAGTTCACTACTGAGACGTATTAAATATGTATACATCATCTATCCCGGTTCCCCAAAATGTAATATGGTAAGATTGATTTCTTTCCTTGAGGTTTCACACATTGCATTGTGACGGGTTGAGATTTATGCTAATATTGTATTCAGTATTTTCCCTAACGGCAGCAGTGGAGTGGCAATATGAATACCAATTAGTAGTAGTATTATTATTATTATATTGAGTAGCTGTAGCAGTAGTAGTGGTATTGGTAGTGGTGATAGTGTTAGTAGTAGTAGTAGTAGTTGTAGTAGCAGTAGAAGTTGTTGTAGTAGCAGTAGCAGTAGTAGTAGTAGTAGTAGTAGTAGTTTTGTGCAAGCATTAGCATGACAAACATTTTAATCCTTTCGTATTACAGGACGTTGACGGAACACTGAATAATAAAAAGCATTGGAATGTATTTAATCTCTTATGAATGCTATTTGGTCCTTTTATGCGTGTGTAGTTTGTGTGCGTGTGCATGTGTGGTTTGCGCATTACCGAGCAGATTTGTGTGTGTGTGTGTGTATGTTTGTGCGCTATGGGAGCAAGCACTACAGTGTGTGCACGTGTGTGTGTGTGTGTGTGTGTGTGTGCGTGTGTTTGCATGTCTTTGGGTGCACCAGGCTGTCCCTTCGACTAAATGTAATGAGACTGTCAATCCAGTGAAGAAACATCTGTCTCCTCCACAAGGAGCGGAGCCTGGGTGTGCGCGCGCGTGTGTGCGTCTGTGCGTGCGTGCGTGCGTGCGTGTGTTTGAGTGTGTGAGCGCTCGCGTTGACTACACAACGCTGCCGTTGATAATTAGGCGACTCTGACGTCTCTGTGCTCCGCCATCCGTTAGATGAAACAACGGACAGCCAGCGCAGAAGGACGCCCGGGTTTCTTCCACCAACAGCCACGGCCGACCACGGGCTGAATAATTGCCTCCCGGTTAAGAGAGACAATTTGATAAGGGCGTTTAAGAACGCGGGCCGGATTGGTGGGACGCATAGGCTCTGGCTAAACCAGGTCGCTCCTCAATGCTGCATATTCACTTTCCCATCTAGTCCAAATCCCCACTCCCTCTTCCCCAGACCATTTAAATATTGTTGCCATGGATACGCCATAGAGAGATTTATTCTCACTCTCTCTCTCTCTCTCTCTCTCTCTCTCTGGCAAGCATGCACTGAATGTATGGCTCTTCTGTGGCGGTATTGTGGGGCTACAGAATCATGTACTTACCACATTCTCCTTGCTTAGATGCAAAGGGTAATCCTTGGATATAATAGCAGCATATTGCAGAAGGACCTTGTTGATAGTCTACAGTGGAGGAAAGACGAAAAAGATAGATCGGTATACATCAGCGCGGCTTATTGCAAGCACTATCTTTAGAATAATCGTGAAGCTCCAACCTCAATAACTACTGAATACTAAATAATGTTTTAGCAGACACATTTATCCAAGCCAAAGTGACATTTTTTTTAAACTACAGATCATGAGCCAGGTCGGAGATAGGCATCTTGCTCAAGGATGACATCGGGGTTGGAACCCCTAACCCCTCAGCTGTCCCACCCACACTCTTACCACTAGACTACCCCTCCCCTTAAAGGGGACACATTATACTTCCAAGTGTGGGTGTGATTAGCAGTTACAAGCCGTTTTGAAAATCAGAGTCTTCTGACATCCCTAGTGGGCGTGTCCGCCTAGATCTGTGCGGGATAGATGAGCAACGTTTGCTTCAGTCCACCGGGTAGGCTGGTAGACTGATCTATCCAGCACACATCTAGGTTGACACGCCCACTAGTGATGTCAGAAGACGCAGATTTCCCAAACGGCTCGCAAGTGCTGATCACACTCACACCTGGTGGTATAATAGTTCACCTTTAATGGCTTGGTGATCGATAAGCTACGCCCAGCCCAGGTCCCCGGTGGTCAGACGGCGGTACGACACCGTGTCTAGTGAGACACTACGGCTCTCTCTCTGGGAGGGCTGACCTTAGCGAAGCGGCACATGAAGTGGGCCAGGGCCTGGGGGTTGGGGCACTCCAGCTTCTTGATGATCTCAAAGCTCTGGTTGAGCTGCGTGAACACGTCCACCACGGAGCAGGAGAAGAGCGCATGCTCCGACGTCTGCTGGAACTGCAGCCGGGGAGGGAGGGGAGGGAGGGGAGGGAGGGAGGGAGGGAGGGAGGGAGGGAGGGAGGGGGTTGGAAGGAGGAGGGGAGCGAGGGAGGGAAGGGGTTGGAAGGAGGAGGGGAGGGAGGGAGGGAGGGAGGAGGGAGGGGGAGGGAGGGAAGGGGTTGGAAGGAGGAGGGGAGGGAGGGAGGGAGGGAGGGAGGGAGGGAGGGAGGGAGGAGGGGACGGAGGGAGGGGGAGGGAGGGAAGGGGTTGGAAGGAGGAGGGGAGGGAGGGAGGGAGGAGGGGAGGGAGGGAGGGAAATATGTGAGGAAGCAGGGATGGAAGGATGGAATGGAGGAAGAAAAGGAAGGAAGGATGGATGTAACGAAAGAAAGAACGATGTGAAGGAGGAAGGGCAAAGGGAAATATGTAAGAAATGGGGGATGGGAGGAACGGAAACGGTTTAGTCATAACAATGTCAGTGGTAAAGCCAGCCGACGTTAGAGAACAAATGTACACGACGCAAGGAGGTGAAAGGGAAAAGGGCATTCTGTCTGCACAGCAATTACAGCGCCAGGACGTGACTCACAAGACGCCATCCCTGGAATCTGATGACATTAGGAGATACCTGAGCTGTCAACAGTACCCGGGCATGCACCAATGGTTCTCTGCTCCCATTGGTCGATTGTGGTTTGGAGCACAAACAAGGAAGAGGGATTAAAGGGGGTTGGTGTGAAGCAGAACTTTTAAACCTTCGCTCTGTTTACTGGATCTGTGCTTTTTTAACTCGGGTCGTCCAATGAAGAGCCAGCATCACCATAGCAACGTTTGCTGAGCGCCATGCCGGCTGCGAGTGAGGATTCAGCGGGTCCTCACTGATAAACCGAGGGCTGCCCGGGGCTGACACGCAGCACAGCCAGTGAAAAGGGAAGGAATTCTTTGATTTGTCTCAGAATGCCGAGCTACAGGGAAACAATGGAGATAAAAGCACAAATTGACAAATCGACCGAAGCATATCTATTTTTTCTCTCTCTCTCTTTCCTTTTTCCTGACAGTAACAACCTCCCATGCTGTTTCCTCTGCAGTCTCTAAAGAAGAGCTAGGCTCATGGAAGTCAACAGGGGTTCGCTATAGCATCAGCGAGGTACACGCCATGCCTCATGGTCTCTTCGACGCTGACCCACTAAATGAAGCCCAATCTGTTCCCTGGGAGCTGTAGGCCGACGTCAAAGCCGCTTCCCGTTGGAACGCAGTGTTCTTGCACTAACGCTACTCTGCCGTTAATTGGATTACTTTCAGTTTTTCTTTCCTAACCAGATACGCGGACAGTAATGTGGACAAAGTCGTCTTCCACTTTGGTTCTAAGTTGGGATTCTTGTCTCCGACAGTCAGGCTTTCGCTCGTGCCCAAACGGGACGGTGATTGCTATCAGGCTCGTCACTCAGTCACCGATATAATAAAGCTGAACAGAATGTGACGTATCCTCTGTATTTTTGTTTACCGCTTCGGAGCACGTATGATACACACTCATACTTAAAGGGATACTTCACCCATTTAGAACCGGCGTTCTATCATTATAAAATCGCTATTGTAATATAAATAAATATATAAATAAATATCAGTCTAAACCAGTCTCCCCTTGGCCCATTTTTTCTCATCTAATTTTCTCCCGAAATGACGTCAAATGACGCGTTTGGCGTCATTTCGGGAGAAACCTCTTGTCCCGCTAGAAGGGCCGAGGACTACAACACACTTTAGGTGGCACATTTTTCCACCAATAAGGAATGAGAGGGGGCAGGAGCTCGCGTACTGAGGGGGAATGAGGGGGACGGGAGACCGACAGGTGGGCGGGGCAGCGAGCGCAATGCACTGTGGTAGTTGGAGTTTTTCTTACTTTGAGCCAGAGAGACCATGAAAACACTCTTTCTTTTATTTATTTTTCACATTTATAATACATTGAATTATTTAATTCATAAAACCTTCATATTCCCACTGGTGAAGTATCTCTTTAAGTTTTGAAAATCGGCCTCTTCTGACATCACAAGTCGGCGTGTCCACCTTGATGTGTGACGGATAGATGAGCAGTGTTTGCTACCGTCCACTGGGTAGGCTGGTAGACTGATCTACCAGCCTACACATCTAGAACACATCTAGGTGGACAGGCCCACCTATGATGTCAAAAGAGGCATATTTTCCAAATGGCTTGTAATGGCTAATCACACTCACACCTGGTGGCTAGTATGTCACCTTTAAGGTGAACTTTTTGTTCTTCCTAATGCACTACACCTTGATGGGCTTCATCCACACAAAGGCTTATGGATCCGTCACTGAAGCTTCACCCCCCCCCCTCCCCCTGTGGTAAAAGAGAACACCACTCACTCCGTTCTTCTTGTCCTGCTCCAGAGCTCCCTTCAGGAAGTCCATGGCGGCGTCCTCGTTCTCGTCCAGCCACTGGATCACAAACGGCTCAAACCACCTGCAGAACAGAAGCCGAGTTTGGATGGATGCTGAATGGATGACACCGTTTCAATGGGATAGTTCCTCCGTGTTTCATTGAACGAACGAAATACTGTAAGGATCACTCGGATAATTCTCTTTTTCTGCTTGTGCTTGTTTTTCCGTTTCGGGCAAGGCTGCACGCATGAGATGTCTTCTCTAGAAGCCAGAGCAGGCTTCCAGGGATATGGGTTAAATAGAGGGGGCCTACTAAGCACTAAGCTATTAAGATACTTTGTTCTGTGTTTGACTTGATGAGTAATTTAGCGGCAACGAAAGGAAACGGTGGCACGCACACACCTCCACACACGCACACAGAGGCACTCACACACACACACACACACACAGACACACACACAGACACACACACACAGGGAACAGCTCATCAGAGAGAGAGAGAGAGAGAGAGCAGAAGGAATCTCATGGTGGTGCCCGCCTGGCCGTGGGCTGTGTTTGCAGCATCAGGATGAGGCGGCTGAGCCAAGAAAGACGGCAAGGAAGGACGCGAGAGCACATGCCAGGATAGATGAGTTGGTGGTGAGGGGGGGGGGATACAGTTGTTAGCTAAATGAGAATGCTGCCCTGACGGCTTCTCTGTGGCTGGGCCATATTCCCTGCTTAATGTACCATCAGAATTTGTCCCCGCGAGAGAGTTCCGACCTCTCTCCCACGCCCAGACCTGCTGCCGGCTCTGGGGCTGAGGGCGTCGGCTCAGCAGACGGCGCACAGCAGTGGGGGGGGGGGGGGGGGGGGGGGGGGGCACGGGGAACAGCCAGAGGAGGCGGGGCCAACCGGTCGGTTATGTAAGCGTATAAACGTGTGCGTGTCTGCCTTCTGCACTGCCTCACTGTGTGTGAGCGAGTGAGGGTGTGAGCGAGTGAGGGTGTGAGTGAGTGAGGGTGTGAGCGAGTGAGGGTGTGAGCGAGTGAGGGTGTGAGTGAGGGTGTGAGTGAGTGTGTGAGTGAGTGAGGGTGTGAGTGAGTGAGGGTGTGAGTGAGGGTGTGAGTGAGGGTGTGAGTGAGTGAGGGTGTGAGTGAGTGAGGGTGTGAGTGAGTGAGGGTGTGAGTGAGGGTGTGAGCGAGTGAGGGTGTGAGTGAGTGAGGGTGTGAGCGAGTGAGGGTGTGAGCGAGTGAGGGTGTGAGTGAGTGAGGGTGTGAGTGAGTGAGGGTGTGAGTGAGTGAGGGTGTGAGTGAGGGTGTGAGTGAGTGAGGGTGTGAGTGAGTGAGGGTGTGAGTGAGTGAGGGTGTGAGTGAGGGTGTGAGTGAGTGAGGGTGTGAGTGAGTGAGGGTGTGAGTGAGTGAGGGTGTGAGTGAGTGAGTGCGTACGTGGGCGTGTCCGTGTGCAGCAATAGACAACAACCAACAAGGAAACATAAAACCCAACATGGCTGCATCCACCGGACCCACGTCCTCAACCGAAGCGCTCGTGAACATGTTCACAGCCTCAAAGCTGTGTCATGTTAGCGCTGTACTCTAACCGGGGCCATGAGATCAATCCAACATGGCTCAAAGGCATGTCCACACACAAACACGTACAGCAGACTCATTAGGGAGCTAGACGCATCCTGCCAGCACCCTAATGACGTGGGCGGGAATGTGTCTGTCCACTGGATGCTTGCGATTTTCTGTCCACTCTGTGTGTGTGTGTGTCCACTGTATGTGTGTTAAGTCTGTCCATTGCATTTGTGTTGGTGTTTGTGCACTGTATATGTGAGTGTCTCTCCACTGTATGTGAGTGTGTCTGTCCACTGTAAGTGTGCGTCTCTGTCTACAGTATGTGCGTGTGTCGGTCCACTGTATGTGTGCGTCTCTGCGCACTGTATGTGTGCTAGGCCGTAAGCTGTATGTGTGTGTGTCTGACCACTGTGTGTGTGTGTGTGTGTGTGTGTGTGTGTGTGTGTGTGTGTGTGTGTGTGTGTGTGTGTGTGTGTGTGTGTGTGTGTGTGTGTGTGTGTGTGTGTGTGTGCGTGCGTGCGTGCGTGCGTGCGTGCGTGCGTGCGTGCGTGTGTGCGTGCGTTTGCGTGTGTGTGCATGTGTGCGTGCATGAGTGCGCGTGTGTGTGTGTGTGCTTGTGTCTGAACAAAGAAAGTGCGGACACTCACAGAGAATACTCGGGCGGGATGGTCTTGAATGCCGGCAGGTCTCGGACATACTCGTTGTGGAACCACTTGACTTTGAAGTGCAGGTTCATGTACTCGGTGCTCTTGCATATCCGGTGCTTGTCGTGCTCTGCAATCACACAAAGAGAGAAAGCCAACGGGTTAGCAGACACACGCATCTCGTCCTCCTTCAGAATCTGGCTTACCTACAGTGATGGGTAAAGGCTCAGTTAAGGTACCACGTCGATGCAACGCAATGACCACGCAGACCGATCACAGCCCTTGCAGCTGGGTCGCCCCGACGCAAAGTTAAAAATGTTGGGAGGCGCACGTCTGGCCCTCGCGGTGGACGCATGGAGGGTCCGCAAGGACGTAGTGGGTTCCGTAAACCCCCTTGCGTTGCGTCGACGTGGAACCATAACTTAGCCTTAATACTTGTTCTACCAGAAAGCCCTCTCCTGAACAGAGGGACAGGGGCAGAGGGAGTCATTAGCTTAGCTTGTGTTTATCTCGCACACATCCTTGCATGAATACAAATGCAAACACACCGCCACACTACGGCCGCATCCGAGCAGTTCAATGTTTTCAAAAACAACTCATCTTCGACTGCACGAGTGACCCGGCATGAACGACATCTGTTTGAGATCCCGTCCGACCTAGTGGGCGGCGGTACGACTTTTAACACCAAGCGCAGAACTTTAAGAAAGAGGTTTTGCTAGTAGAGGTGTGACGTTCTTATAAGCCTAGAGCCTTCAAAGAGAAAAGCGATACAATCGAACACAATTATAACCGTTCTTTTTCCCGAAGCTCCAGTGATTCAAGTCCTGTAGTGCACGTACTCAAAGGATAGACCGTGAAACTGAGCGACGGGGAGGAAGGAGAGATCCCAGGAATGAGGTTGGACAGTGCAGAGGTACCGCAGCTTATACGAACAAACTAAGAAAACACAGGTTAAAGGACCCGAGTAGCGCTGGATCATCGATAAAAAAAACGACAGACAGATCGACAACGGTGCTCAACCACGAGTTGGACTTGGTTCAGAGTGCCCACGATTCACATCTGGAAGCCCTGCGGAGACCCAGAAGCCTCTCATTCAAAGCAATGTTCCCCAACTTGCCATTCGCCCAGCCGATGGATCCCGACACGTCCACCAGTGCGTGCACATCAAAGGCAGCTCTGACTCCACGCCGTTCACACTGGCTGTCAGCAGTGCTAATCCTGAGAATAAAAGCTATGGGGCTGAAGTCTCCCGCTGTGATAAAGAACCCACCGCGTGCCGCCGCTGTCTTTGGTCTAATCCTCAGGGAGAAACATTTACATACACTAAATATATTTACTGCACCTGAGCGTGGTGCAGTCGAGCACACTCAAGCAAACAATGCATCCCCTTCCACGCGGGAACGAGGGTTCTGGTGTCACAGTTAAATCAATGAGGTGCTTCACAAGCCCCTACATTGCCATCTTCTAGCTCGGAGCTCAATGGTAGTGTGTGTGTGTGTGTGTGTGTGCGTGTGACCATGTGCCTATGTGTGTGCATGTGTACATGCCTGCATGTGTAAGTGTGTAAGTGCAAGGTTGTGTGTATTTGTGTGAGTGTGTGCCTGTGCCTGTATATATTGTATGTCTTCATAAAAATGTTATACACATTCTATGCACGTGCATAGAATATAACTCAACATGATTATAAATATGGGTGGTCTCCGAGCTCAACCCAAACTGCTCCGCAGCCCCTCAGCCCTCTCCAGTTCTCCTCGGCCACACCCTCGGCGAGCGAGCATGCCTTAGAATTGAGTCTGTATTTCTCTCCCCCCCTTGCCATCCTTATCTTCTCTGTAGATGTAAGAGGATTTGAACATGACGGTGGTCATGGTAGAATTGTGAATTGGCCCTCCCTGTCAGTGTCATTCTGCTGGAATAGGCAGGTGTGTTTGTGTGTGTGTGTGTGTACGCGCATTTTAGTTCAGTGCACTTGATGTTGGAGTGGAACAGGCCCCGTGCTTGCCGCACGTGCACAGTGGTCTGTGCACGTGCACTGTGCAGTATCTGAACAGGTCTGCTGTGAAGCTACAGCTTCAATAACGCAAAGGACACAGATGGGAGCACACACATGCACACGCACACGCACACACACACACATACATCAAAAGACACAAACAAATACACACACACGAATCCAGATGACCTATCTGATTTTGGAATTGCCAAAAGCCTTGAAATCTAAAAACATCAAAGTAAAGGCATAAACAGGGAGGAACACACAGACCTAAACACACACACACACACACACCTACACACACACACACACACACACACACACACACAAGCACACACATCTGCACACCCACAAACAGAGTAAGACAGGGTCACAGTCACTTAAACAAGCAGAGCGAGGTCAGCAGCCGCGCAGAATGCAACAGTCAGCAGGTGTTTCTGTAAAGGTGCTGCCAGCAAGGCGCCAACAGATGTGTGTTTGTGTGTGTGTGCGCACACTCATGTTTTTTCATGTTTTTTCAGGCTACATATGCAAAATATGACATTGTATAAATTACATTATTAAAACAGAGTCAATTAAATGTAAATAAATGAATATATTATACTGCTGCCACACACACTCACACCTATAGTAATAATAATAAAAATATAGATATTTTAAAGGCGCGTTTCAATGTACCCAAGGACACTGTACAAGTTAAGTGCATATATTCAATAAAAGCACATACATAGTCAGTAGCCATACGCCACAACCGCATGTCTTAATTAGCCAACCAGTCGATTCAAGTTACATTCCAGATTACAGAGTGTTTTAAGCTTTGAATGTCACACAAGTGTTTTAAACGTTTGGGAGAAACCGAGGGCCGACTTAACGTCGCTCACGGTATCCCGCGGCGTCTCAAGTGATGATGCACCTTAATCTTCTCCTTTGATGTCGAAAACAATTAGGGTGCAGACAACAGCGACGAGCGTCCCTCCGTCAGACGCTTAGAGAGGCTTCTGTTACACACGGTCGCTTAATAACCCCACCATAATAACTTTGGTTGATGTTTTTAATTCATGCAAATGAACCTTGATTGAAAAAATTATAATAATGCCGGTTATGGAGCGCTAATAGAGCACAGCTGAGGAAGAAGAAAGAATAAAAATAAACTAAAGCGGGAACAATATCGGAATATTCTTAGGAATAGCCTACTCACACACACATTCAGAAACACACACACACACACACACACACACACACACACACACACACACACACACACACACATCCTGTTGAGAACGTAAGCCTAATACATTGTGAGTACAATGTCAACATCGGACCAATCAGGATCCTGTAGCGGTAATGGTCCGCTAATGGAACACAATGCACAGGTTCATATCCAATCAATCAGGCTAATCAGAATGCAACCAGTTTTGGCTAATGGTATCACTAATGGTATTCCTAATTGTCTTGCTAATGCTCACGTCTGTGACGACGGTAGCCGGCCACGGCCCCGAGGCCGTGGAGAGAGAGAGAGAGAGAGAGAGAGAGAGAGAGAGAGAGAGAGAGAGAGAGAGAGAGAGAGATAGAGATAGAGATAGAGATAGAGATAGAGATAGAGAGAGAGAGAGAGAGAGAGAGAGAGAGAGATGCAGGCTGGAGCCGGAGAACGCCAGAACAACATCACAGCCACAGGAAGGAAATAACGAGAGAAAATAACAGAGCTGTGAGAAGCTTTTTCTAACTGAGGAGCGGGGGGCCGCGGAGAGCCCGCGGCTCGAGGAACTCTGAAGATGTTCCGTGTACACTTAAAACAATTCTTCAGCTTTTATCTTCTATTGATACACGACGCGGAGTAGAGGCTTATCGGAGCGGTTATTTTCCCTTTCCTCCGCTTACCAAATGGCCGCGCATCCGCCTTCTGCCGTATTATCATCCATATGTTGATGCGTATATGTTGTTGTGAATTAGCCTCTGACCCTCTATACAGTTTCAAAAAGGACATGCTTGGTTGGATCCAACAAACCAGACCCGGCTGGCGAACAGACCAGCAGACCCGGTCCAATCCCATCACTAGTAGCCGAGAGCGGAGCTCAGACTAATGAGGTATTAACTCCCTAAATGGGATTGTGCCGTTCCGTCGAGGCATCTCCCGCGGTCTCCCTCTGGAGCGTGGACTTCTAAGAAGGAACGCCCACAGATTGTGAGCCGTGGAACGTGCTCGGCGATAAACACACACAAAGCCGTTGTTTTGACGGCTGATCGTATGACCGTGGGAGACGCGGCAGTGTTGACATGCTGCTCACAGCGGGGGGCTCCGTAATGAACACACGGACTCGACGCAGCCCGGTGGCTCCCTTGAGGAGAGGAGAGGGATCCAGTCTCAGGTAGACAGAGAGAGGAGGGACACAGAGAGCCGGTCCGTGCTGCAGGTGAAGGAGTGATGACAAAATAATGCAGTTTGCGTTTGGAATTCAATTTCCATGTCATTATTTTTTGGAGGTGTCTAATTTCTCCAATGATGCTGTGCCTCTTGGGAAGGAAGATCATTCTATTTCCATTTAGGAGGTTTATGCAAATCCAAGCCCATAGGCCCGGTGGCGCCACCGGAACCGGCACAACAGAGAGCTGTGTGTGTGTGTGTGCATGAGTCCGTTTTTTATCAAGGTGTATTATGTCTAAGTGTGCATGCGTGTGTGTGTGTGTGTCTGTTTATGTCAATTTGTATTATGCATGTGTATGTTTGTTTGTGTCTATGTGTGAGTGTCTGTTTGTATCAATGTGTGTGTGTGTGTGTGTGTGTGTGTGTGTGTGTGTGTGTGTGTGTGTGTGTGTGTGTGTGTGTATGGATGCTCATGGTGCTGGCAACATCCCGGCGGGGGGAGGAGTAATCCCCGGGTCCCTGGTGACGATGTCATCCTCCTGACTCAGTCCACAGGGACTCACACACACACACACACACACACACACACACACACACACACACACACACACACACACACACACACACACACACACACACACACACACACACAAAAACAGAGACAGAGACACAGCAACACACCACCCCCACACACACACACACACACACCCGCACCCATACACATGCTCACATGTGTGTCTGTGTGTTTGTGAATGTGTGAATGGGTGTGTGGTTGACCCATACACACATACACAAACACACACACACACACACACACACACACACACACACACACACACACACACACACACACACACACACACACACACACACACACACACAGGCATCAACCTACACACTCACACACACACTGGTAGGGGACTCCATCTCTGCCTCATTGATTAAAACTCTCCGGATATGATGATGAACAGCAGCGATTCTCTGCAGCACTTTCTCATCTTTTTGGCTTTCCGTTCGCTGAATGCACCAAGTGTGTGTGTGTGTGTGTGTGTGTGTGTGTGTGTGTGTGTGTGTGTGTGTGTGTGTGTGTGTGTGTGTGTGTGTGTGTGTGTGTGTGTGCATGCGTGCTCGTGTCTGTGTTTGCGAAAGGACCCGTTAAGCTGGAGAGAAGCAGCTGCAGCAACAATGGCAGCCTAAGCAAAGCAGGGGAAATAACTCGATGACATAAGCCCTTCCCCAGATGTTGACTTGAGTGACACAGTTCAGTCGGATGGAGATGGGCGGGGCCAGATTGCACTCTACTGACACGGCTCACAATCTCTTCATTCAGATTCACAGTCGCCATTTGAGACGGCAGAACCCGACATTTGACAAATCCGACAAATCGCTCGCAACACAAAAGGCATCGTTGCAATGTTTTCAGTCTTCAGTTCCCACACAGTCTCTCTCTCTCTCTCTCTCTCTCTCTCTCTCTCTCTCTCCTCTCCCTCTCTCTCTCTCTCTCTCACTCTCACTCTCTCACTCTCTCTCTCTCTCTCTCTCTCTCTCTCTCTCTCACTCTCTCTCTCTCTCTCTCTCTCCCTCTCTCCCTCTCTCCCTCTCTCTCTCCCTCTCTCTCCCTCTCTCTCCCTCTCCCTCTCTCCCTCTCTCTGTGGTTTGTTGTGGGTGAGGACAGCTCAGCGCCACTGGCTCAGTGATGGGGTTGGGTTCGCAGCCCACCTCCATCACTGTAATGCAGGGCTAATGAGGCTCCCTGCTGCAGCCTCTGAACCCCTTGATGTGTGGTCCACGTGCGGGCTGTCTGCATCGTCTGACCAGCACCAGCTCACCCTTTCTTTATTAGAATCAAAACACCAACAGTTGTTCCGCCTCATTCACAGCTACCTCTGAAGCTGAGAGAAGGAAGACGAGTTCCAGGCGAACAAAACAGCTCTGACCTGCTCGACGAAATGTCTATATTTATTCAACCTTGCCTTTAGAAATCCTGCACTTCACAAACACTCTGGCATACATGTACACGTGCCGTACACACGCACATGGCTTTCCATTCTCTGTGAATCTTGCAGGGAGGGATATTGGGTTAAGTGAGGCCACGATGAAGCTATTAACATGCAGGCTGCCTCCCTTCTCCCACTTCTCCGTGTGTCCCTTTATCTGTCTTGTATCCCCCTTTACTCTCTCTCTCTCTCTCTCTCTCTCTCTCTCTCTCTCCTCTCTCTTCTATCCTCTCTAGCTCTCCGATACCGCTCTCTCCCCCCCCCCCTCTCTCTCTCTTTCATCCCTCTTTCTCTCTCCTATCACCCTCTCTCTCTCTCCTATCTCTCTCTCTCCTATCTCTCTCTCTCCTATCTTTCTCTCTCCTATCACACTCTCTCTCTCTCCTATCTCTCTCCCTCTCCCCTTCCCTCTCCCCCTCCCCCTCCCCCTCTCTCTCTCTCTCTCTCTCTCTCTCTCTCTCTCTCTCTCTCAGTCGGAACACACATGGATTCACATAGATACGCTATAATTAGCAGCCTCCATTTCTGTGCTGGCCCTGGCACGGAGGGGCTCTGAGCGGGAAGCAGGAGATTCATCAAAGACTTCATTAAGTAATGTTGTGAGTGCTTGCACACACACACACACACACACACACACACACACACACACACACACACACAAATACAGTCACACATACACACACACACGCACAGTCACAAACACACGCACACATAGTCACACATAAACACTCACCCACACACAGTAACACCACTACTCACACACACACACACACACACACACACACACACACACACACACCACACACACACACACACACACACACACACACACCACACACACACACACACACACACACACACACACACACACACACTTGCGGTTACAGTTTCAGTTAAAGCCACCAGGCGCAGGGTCAAGGAAACTAAGACTTAGTTGAACCTCAGAGCCCAGCAGCAGGACGGTGGAGCCTCCGGGGGATCAGCCCGGTGTGTCAGCCAGCAGGTACCCGGGCCAAGACCTCCTCTCCCCTGGGCTGGAGAGACGACGTCTCAGACCGGATCGTTCCCAAATGGCCAAAACGTGAATAGAAAATCGAAATCGTCAACGACAGTGGCCAACGGAT
>NC_082395.1:20054805-20106047 GCF_031168955.1 Gadus macrocephalus | reverse complement strand
TATGCACACGCACAAACACACAAAGTCATATACGCAGGCGCAAACGCACTGCCACACCGACACCATACGCACACACAAAACACACAGACAGACACACAGAGTAAACCGGTTAATAGGAGACATAGACGTTTGGCCTGATTTATTTTTCAAGGTTTCCATGAAAATGTTACAATAAAATGTGTTCCAACATCTTTCTTCCAAACAGATATACAAATCCCCGTGAATGCATTAATCTGAGTCTGTTGTATACCTTTATGGCTATTGACTGTAATGGTGTATCCTAAGAAGACCTCAGTCCTATACCTGCACTAGGGCTTGTGCTGTTGTTGTTTCCATTATTTCCATTATTTGCAGCCGCTTGAAATGTTGCTGATTCCAAGAGATAAAGAATGGGAGCAAAGCTACGATGAGGCCATAAAAGAAAGAGGAACTATGCTTATTACATTGCCGTTTGGCTTGGTTAGCTTCGCACATAAAGACTTCATGCTCCAATAAGGTCCAATGTGCATTATTGAGGTTGGCCCAGGGACGTACAATAGAGGCTCAGATGATCACCCATGTCCTTTATTGACCTTTATTTCCAGAGGATGACCCTGTATGTACAGTTTATATGAAGCATCTGCAACGTAGACTTTCTTGTCTGGGCAAAAGGTGCACATCAGATGTTATAGTTTAGTCGATTTCCTCGATTTCTTATCTAGGAAATAGATCTATCTCTTAAAAGGCAGACTTGTGGAGGTAGGAAGAAGAAGACCTCCCAGAGGGCAGAGCGATGTCCTGATGATATAAGACTTGTAATCTTAAAGCAGAGAGAAGAGTGTAGAGTGTTGATGTCAACAGATTTGGTATTCTGGTATGTGAAAATGTAGAAATAGTATAATAAGTAATGTGTGACATCTTTTTATCGAGCCGTTTGCATTATCATTGTGTTATTGTTACGTCATGGCATTGATATTCATACCATGCTGTATTCCATCGTCTCCGATAACCCGTGCGATGGTGCTAAATCGGGCGAGACATTGACGGAGAGTTAGAGAGCAGAGTGGACGATGGCCAGGAAGCTCCCCGTCCATTTACACGTCAGCATCAAGTTGGATTTAACTTCAGCCCGCCCTCAAGTCCACAGAGTGGAGCTTACCAAGCATTCCCTCACTTCCCATCAAACTCCAAACCCAGCCAGAACCCAATCCTCGGCCGACACTCCTTCATTACAGGAATAAAAAAACCCCGGCCTCGCTCCTCGGGAGGACCTGAACATCCAAGTCGAGCGAGGGAGGGCTGTCTCGATGTGTCACTGTGGATCCAGTGAGCCGCCAATGATTTTTTTTCCGTGTGAAATAAAATGCCAGCGTGGCAGAATACAGAGTGGCAGGTGATATCCAGTCGGCTCGCGGCCAGTCCAGAGCCCCTGGTTCACAAAAAGCAAACTCAATTTCCCTCAGCCGGCGACTATAGGGAGATCCATATTGGGGGCCACACAGGGGAGGCAGATCTGGATTGGATGTGAATCGTATTACTGTCCACGGCAGTGGAGGAACAAGGGGGAAGAGGAGCTTGTGTGTGTGTGTGTGTGTGTGTGTGTGTGTGTGTGTGTGTGTGTGTGTGTGTGTGTGTGTGTGTGTGTGTGTGTGTGTGTGTGTTGAAGTGTGTGTGTTTGTGTGCATGGATGTGTGTGTAAAACCACTGAACTACGGCAGGCTTGACAAGGGCGCAGCAGAGCAGCGCTAGCAGGTGAAGCTACGTTATATTCTTTGACTGTTTTTCGGGATCGTGTCATTGCACAGACATCCAGGTCATCACAAAATTAAATGCCTGTCCATCTATCTCTCACTCATTTCTCTCTCTCTCTCTCTCTCTCTCTCTCTCTCTCTCTCTCTCTCTCTCTCTCTCTCTCTCTCTCTCTCTCTCTCTCTCTCTCTCTCTCTCTCTCTCTCTCTCTAATCCACTCCATCACGTCACCAACATCCTCAGGCCTCTTTCACCACCCGACTAATGGTTTAAATTTAACTTCCTGCCTCTCTTCCATTTCCGGCTCTCGCCTTTCACTCCTTCTGTCCTCGCTGTTCCCTCTCTGTAGCTTTAGATGCTCCAAGCCCTTCTTAGATTCACTCAAACCCTCCTCTTCTCTCTTGAATGCATTTTCGCTCCCCCATCTATCTATCTCTCTCTCTCTCTCTCTCTCTCTCTCTCTCTCTCTCTCTCTCTCTCTCTCTCTCTCTCTCTCTCTCTCTCTCTCTCTCTCTCTCTCTCTCTCTCTCTCTCTCTCTCTCTCTCTCTCTATAATATACATATTTAGAGATATATTTGACTTCAAGTCAAAAGTGACTTGGTTTCTCTCTATTTGAGTCTTTGTGTGTCTGTATGTGTCCTTGCATGTGGCAGTGCGTCTGTTTGTCTCCGTGTCTCCTTGTTTCTGTGTATCTTTCTTTGGTTGAGGTCTGTGTGTGTTTCTGTGTGTGTTTGTGTGTCTCTGTCTTTGGCTGTGCGTCTGTTTTCTTTCTGTGTCTCTTTGCTTCTGATGTGTGTGTGTTTGTGTGTCAGTTCTCTATTTGTCCGTCTCCGTGTCTCTTTGTTTCTGTGTCTCTTTCTTTGGCTCAGGTGTGAGTGTTTGTGTGTGTGTTTGTGTGTCTGTCTTTGACTGTGCGTCTTTCTTTCTGTGTCTCTTTGCTTCTGGTGTGTGTGTCAGTTCTCTATTTGTTTGTCTCTGTGTCTCTTTGTTTCTGTGTCTCTTTCTTTGGCTCACCTGTGTGTGTTTTTGTGTGTTTGTGTGTGTGTGTGTGTGTGTGTGTGTGTGTGTGTGTGTGTGTGTGTGTATGTGTTTGTATGTGTATTTGGGTGTCTGTTTGTGACTGTGCGGCTTTCCTTCTGTGTCGCTTTGCTTCTGGTATGTGTGTGTCAGTTTTTTTTTCTCTGTTTCTCTTTGTTTCTGTATCTCTTCCCTTAGCTCAGGTGTGTGTGTGTGTGTGTGTGTGTGTGTGTGTGTGTGTGTGTGTGTGTGTGTGTGTGTGTGTGTGTGTGTGTGTGTGTGTGTGTGTGTGTGTGTGTTTATCAGGGTATCCGTAACAGGATTAGTCCTTGTGGGTTTGTTGTGAAAGATTATGAATGTAATGATTTCAATCTCCCTGAGTAGAGCGCACTGCACCTTCAGTGTGCTGAGAGACAGATGGCAATCAGAGATGATCTTCTGGAAAGGGCTCCAGAGAGACCGCCGCTGATTCACTTAGGCCACACACTCTCACTCAGTCTCATCGTCACATAGTCTCAGACACACACACACACATACACACCTGCACACCTGCACACAAACACACGCACACAAACGACTTCTTGCACAAGTTCATGCACATGATCACACAGACACTTGCACACATGCACCTGCACACACACTAGTGCGCCTACTTACACACTTTAATGCCCACTTGCACATGCACACACACAAACACACGCACACACATACGCCTTCCTGTACAAGTACATGCACACATGCACACCCGCACACACACACAGCTGCATATATCTTTACACAAACACACACACACACACACACACACACACACCACGTCCTGCACACACAGGCATACACACACACACACACACACACACACACACACAAACTCCCCTATCACGAAAAAATAAGCCAACGTTCCTCTTAGCGTGCCAACATGTTTCCAGGTTCTCCAGAGGCCGCACTCACTCAAATATGAAAGACAAAGATCTGGGGAGCAATCCCGTCGCTCCCCGTCTCCAAACTGTGTCAACAGAATGAAAACTAAACAGTAGGCTTTGTGAGAAAATTAAGAGAAAGATATAGCAGGCAATCATGAACCACATGAGCCACATGCCCCAACATATCTACAGGAGCCGCTGCCTTTAAGAAAAGTTGTACCAGTAACCAGAGGGTGGCCGGTTTGAATCCCAACCGCTACACAAAAAAATGTAGACGGGGCGAGTAGTAGTGCAGCACCTTCCTACGTCCTCATCCACGGATGCGTTGCCCTCGAGCAAGGCACCTGAAACCCCCACCTGCTGCCCACTGCTCCGGGTATGCCGGTGTGCCCCCATGTGTTCACTGGTTCCCCGATGGGTCAAAAGCAGAGAAAGGATTTCCCCCAAAAAGGGACAATAAAGGATGAAGGATAACTTCACATAAAAGGAGCAGAGATCCTGGTCTACCACAGACCAATTTCCTTTCTCTCACTTCCTGTGAGCTGGTGCACCAGTTAACCGTCCCAGAGTGACAAGATCGGCTACCAAGACAGGGAGAATAGAGATTGATTTTCTTGATGAAAGTTTGGACAAAGCAATATCCAAAACATGTAAGAGACACACATGCCCCTCTATCAGAAGCTTCTCTTTCGCTTCTCGCCTCTGAACCAATGTGACTGATAGTCCCGCCCTCTCTCATCTAAGTCCCACCCTCTTTCTCTCCTCTAAACCCATGCGACGTAAAGTCCCGCCCTCCCTCCACTAAGTCCCGCCCTCTCTCCACTAAGTCCCGCCCTCGCTCATCTAAGTCCCACCCTCTTACACACCTCTAAACCCGTGTAATTTAAAGTCCCGCCCTCTCTCAACAACGTCCCACCCGCTCCCCTTACCCTAAACCCATGTGACTGAAAGTCCCGACCTCTCTCTCTCCATCTAAACTCCAGCCCACTCTTTCTCCAATATCGCTCATTTGGAGCAACCGCTTCCCAGGCCTTCCACCGGGAGATGAGAAAACCCGAGAATAGCTAGGTAAGAAGACGTTTTTAATCATTTAAAGAACTTCCCCTGGATCAATAAAGTCCTCGGAGTCCGCAACACATTGGTTAGCCTGTTGCTAAGCATGGCTGCTTAGCAACACTGTACCAATGCATAACCTCACAGAAAAACAAAGCAATATCAAACTGTACTATATTTCCCTGGGAAACAATGGACCGTACTGTTCCTGAGCTTGACTCCGTGTGGCTCCGCTCTGAGTGGCACGCTGATGAGGATAAATGAGCAGCAGAACAAGAGGCCAAGATGGCCGCTATTAGTGACCAAAGCCGGTATCGCCGGCTCCAAACTGAGAAACAACCGCACAGTTTGGAGTGCTTTCTACGTGGGCACAAGCTGTGTAGCCAGCAAAGGTTGTCAAAGATTTAGTCATACGCATCGCAGGGATAATTCTAATAATGTAGAAAGTGTGCCAGACTTTTCTTGACATTTACAGTGGGATTTTTTGTTATTTTTCTTTCAAAACTTTGCATGGTTATTGGATTGTGAGACTGAATTTACAGTGATATTTCTCAATATGAAGATTATTAGGGATTCATAAAAAATCGCTCAATAATCGTATTCAGAAAACAGATTTGACAATTATTGTGAGCAATTATGTGTCGGTGCCACTATGCAATATTTTTCTCGCGTCACTCCGTGATATGTCCCTATGGAATAAGTACAGGGCTTGCCTTGGGATGACATATCCATATTATGACAAACGGCATCCTGGTACACATATTTTACAAACAGTCTTTGAAAAACAATGTACCATCCCAAACATATATATAATGTACATACCCGGTACTTGGACAGGTCGATCCTCAGTGAGTTGTGCAGCTGGTCCAGAAGTTTTACAAACTTTTCCCTCTGTGAGAAAGGAAATTAAATTCATTAGTCCAATCTACCGCTTCTAATTGACATTAGCTTCAGCTGCATGGATTGTATCGGGTTACAAAGCTTTGTCGGCGATTGCTAGATGTCGTCTGTTTATGTCTGTATCACATCCTGGGATATCTTTCTGTTATGTAGTTTTCTTTATAGCGTCTTCTAAGAAACATAATTCATCATTTTGCGTTTGAAGAAGGATTTAGTGTTGTGGGTTTTATCAGGAGCCAGTACAAAATGATGAAATAGGTTCCATCTAACAGTAACTACAGACACTATCTGTAACAAAATACGTTCTCTGAAGGAGAAAGACAACTGAATTCTTACATGTAAAGTAAACAAGTAAACACTGCGTATTCAACGTTTAAGTATCTGGGAGCTGTTTGTTGATACATTTTTGTCCTTCAGAATGTAGATGAGCACTAAAAGCTCCATAAGTGTTGTCGTTTAACATTGTTAATGCTAGACTGTTTGGGAACAGTACGATTTTTAGATAAGAAATGCAGAGCAGCGCGGCGAGAAATTTCTGAAGAATATATCTCATGCCTGCTAATACTACCTTCATCAAATATTTAGTCAGCGAGCCATTCAACGGCGCACCTTTGTTCGAATAGCATTATTGATTTAGACAAATTTCTCTGGAACTCAGTTGAAGTGTAAAGGTCCTAATTATATTTTATTACTTATCTATATTCACTCATCTATTATTTCTCATGAATGTTTTTTTTTTTTCTTCGATCGCTAAACTAGCAGGCGTAAAACAAAATTACTCCGGCGATAGGAAAAGGAGCAATTTCAGAATTACTGACGTCAGACGATTATGCCCCAACTAATATTTTCTGTATGTACCCATATGTGCAGATTGGGTGTTATTGATGTTATTTATGAGCAGAATACATTATTCTCCATTGCTTTCCCATGTCCTGGATATAACAGACCCTGTAGCTCTGAGTCAGAAACTAGCTCAACAGAGCCTTTCCCAGAGGTGTGTTTTCCTGCCATGACACTTCTGAGAAAGGTCTAGTGTTGTCCTTCACACTGCCAGGGGCCAGGTGTTAGATCCCTGCTGGGACTTCCAATGTTTAGAATGTATGTCCTCACACCTTCTGATATTGTAAGAGAAGGCATCCAAGGAATGGCATATATATATACTCACACTTCGGAAAAAGCATCCATCTATATTTACACATACACTGTATGTATGTGTAAATATATTTGTATTTTATATATTTATATATAGGAATATTATATCGATATATATATGTTATATATTTATATTTATTCTTTATATTTAAAATATATTTTTACTGGTAAATATATATATATATATATACATATATATATATATATATATACATGCATACATATATCTATATTGCTATTATATATTCACCAGGTGTAGGGTGGAGGTCTTACCCCAAAGTTGGAGGCGGCGAAGCGGTCGGAGGCGGAGGCGGTGGTGGTGGTGGTGGTGGTGGTGTGGGCGAAGTAAGCGTTGATGTTGGCCAGCAGGTTGCTCATCACCGCCGGGACGCCGGGGCACATGTACTTGGAGGACAGGCAGGAGAAATGCCTGCGAGGAGCAGAGGGTGAGAGATGCATCACGCCACCGTGGTGCCGGAAGAGCCGGCCACAATAAAGGCTTCGGCAGCCAGGGGGTTGAAGGGACGCGATTGAGCCCTGGATGCATGCCTGCGCCCCCATGGAGGACAACGCTCCCTATGTCTCTAAATACTCTGAGCCCACACAGCGCACCGCAACAGAGGTGGTATCATCGTTGCTCCGGTAGCAACCGGCTTGGACTGGTGGGTACACTGGGGTTTCTGCATTCATCATCCGCAACAAAACAAACCTTCATGAAACTTAACTTATCGAATTAAGCAACTCATAAATGTGCTAACAAGGGCGGCTCAATGTGTCATGTTGTTGTCGAAGACATGTCATGTTATTTTTAAGACACTCGAGATTATGGAAAGACAGTATTTTCTGTGTAATGAGCTTGGGTCTAGTCATGCATGTAATCACAACCGCCTGCTGTCTCACGGTTTCCCCTGGCAACCACTCAGAAGGTCATTACAGTAACACGTGAAAGCTATGAATAACGCAGTCGGTACGGCTCCGATAGGACACAATGAGGATGCAGTTCAATACAGTCTGTCTGTGAACATATAGGGTCTTAAGTGTTCAGTGACCTCATTTTATATTCCACTGGGTCGAATATGTCAATCACTGAATTTATATAAAAAATTTACAGAAGAAAATATTGCCTACAAAATAATTCAAAAGGCTAAAGGCAATCAGTGGATGGATTGTAATTCCAACATAAATCTTCAATATGTCCCGATTTAGGTCGACTGGAAATAAACAATTGAAAACTAAATACAAAGAAAAGTTCTTGTGAGTATTTAAAGGATTTTGCCTGTTTCTTAAGACCACAGGTTATGTCCAGATGTAAATCAGCCACGATTTATATTCAAGTCACCCCCTTCTTGTGCTAATTGTTTTCAGAACCGGGCAGTTAGTGAGCCATTGACGTCCATTCTTTCCAAACAAGAGTCTAGCAGCTCCCATTGCTGTATTTTGGTTTTGTTTAACACAAGTTAATGCATGCAGACTGCCCTGGTTTGGTAGTTTGCTCCAATAGAGCCATCAAACAAACGGGTCCACAAGTTACGTTTTTGTGTTTACACGCAGTTAAACTTCTGGGGTGCCCCATAAAAACTCTTCAACATTAATTGATAAGCATGGTGGGGAATTGTGGATAGAAGTGTGGATTTTTGATTGGTTCGACTGACGGGTTGCAATGGATTGTCTCAGTGAAGCGAAAAATGGAATTGTTTATTTTTGGGCACTGTTAGGAGGAAAATAGCTAGCTATGAGAGTTTGTATGTGCTTTCTTTGTTGGAAAAAACAAACAAATATACAGCTATGGGACTTGTCGGGAATATAATGGACGCCAATGGCTCACCAACTGGCCAACTGAACGCACGTCCACTCCAAGCGGGGGCGAGCTAAACATAAATTATACAGACTTAGAAAATGTAAACAATTACCCTTGGGTCTTAGCAAAAACTCTTATCTTATATATATTATTCATACCAAAACAAAATACAAATTGAAGATGATCATATGCTTTATAAAGATTCTAAAAGTAAATAAATAAATAATTAGGGATAACATATCGAACACAATGTTTGAGTACTAAACCAAACTAAGCTAACTAAGCTAACTAGCATCCGGGGAGATAGCAATGAGAAAAGACCAATCATAGTTAGTCCCCACGCACACACCAATAGAAACCAAGCGACACACTCTCATTGGGAGACCTAATTAATTACTCTGCTTTCAGCCTCCAAATTACCCAGAAGCACTTTAGGGAGAAAAACAGGGGCACATGATGGCATCCTCTGAAATCCTGTGGTGCTTAGAGACGAAGCTCTTCTGTTATGTTCCAAGTTAAGTTTGCTAATGCATACAGGCATCCATACTTATGTGCGTGTGTGTCCGTCTGTCTGTCTGTCTGTCTGTCTGTCTGTCTGTCTGTCTGTCTGTCTGTCTGTCTGTCTGTCTGTCTGTCTGTCTGTCTGTCTGTCTGTATGTGTGAGTGCATTCTTGCATGGGTGCGCACGCGTGTGTATGTGTGTACACAGACAAATCATCTCCTCTCAGCAGGAATCCTCCCTAGCATGAGATGTATTCTGTCACCCATAGGAAGGTACAGTCCCAGGATCCCTGTGACACAGATCAGCCAAATCCTTTCATAAATCCCCAGCGATGACCGGCGAGAGTGTGTATGAGGGCGAGAGTGTGTGTGAGACGTTGGAACGAGGTGCGAGCCCAAAGCATTAACCGCGCCCACGCCCGACTCACCATGATACCCATGTCACTGCTAACCCCCCCCCCACACCCACCCTCAGTAGCACCTACCCATAGCTGTGACCGTCCCTCTCATGCTGCAACACCCCGGCAGCCCCTTAGCAACCAGCCGGGCTGTCCCGTCCCGTAGCAACCAGCCGGCTGTCACATCGTAACACAAACCACAGTCGGTGTTTTTCATCAGCAGCATCCAACAACTGTGTGTTTAAAGAGCAGGCTCTTCAATGTACACAGCGTTCTCCAATTCTCTCACTAAGCTGCCGCTGTGGGGTGAGGTATTATATGTTTTTCTGCGCTGAAATCGTAGCTCCATCATTTTTGGGGTTAAGGGAAGATTTTTTTGATACAGCATTAATAGTAGATCAAGTAAATCAAGGGGCTCTAGCGGCAGGTTGCCCATCGAACTGCATTTTCCGGCCACTTTAAGGACTATGAAAGGTGTATTACCGCGTGTGTGAGGGTGTGTGTGTGTACGTGCCTTGATGTCTGTATTCTGAACCACAATGCACACTTAATACTCCGCTCTAGGGAGAGTTTTCAACCACTTATCCTGAGCACCAAATACTTATATTCAAAACACAAGAGAGAGACCGGCCTCGTAAAGGGAGGCTCCGAGCGAGGATATTCTATCACGGATCAATCTTAGGATATGGCTTATAGAATGGGCTCCACAAGGTTCTAATCTGAGCAGAGTGAGACCTCAACTACTAAGCTGCCCATAGGAGTGGGTTAGCCTGGCCTGGCAATGGCAGCACAAGGCAGTGATCGTCAAATCCACGCTGTCACGTCTAAGTCTGCTTTAAATAGACGGAAAAGTAGAAAGTGAAAGACAAAGGGGTCAGCAAGTGAGGAGGCAGGGAGGATACTGGGAGTGTGTGTGTGTGTGTGTGTGTGTGTGTGTGTGTGTGTGTGTGTGTGTGTGTGTGTGTGTGTGTGTGTGTGTGTGTGTGTGTGTGTTCACGATCAATGCTGCCAAAGACATCTTTAAGAGTTTTTCAGACGCCCCCGGCGATCAATCAATCAATCGATCGGGTTTTAGAACCGGGGCCAGAGTCTGAACCAGGCTCTGATTGTGCTGAGGAGACATCTTTACTCCTCCTCCTCCTCCTCCTCCTCCTCCTCCTCCTCCTCCTACCTCTCTGGCCAGGAGGAGCGCTCCCTGGCTGTCCTGCAGCCCTCCACCCCGCAGAAGGAGTCAGTGACGGATGGAGCGAGGCACGGGGGGGGGGGGAGAGCCATGGAAACCGAACGGTACTCACGTCATGGCCTGATAGATGGACTCCACTCCATATCTGATGGCAAACTCGTCCACGATCTCCTGAGACACGTCGTCAAAGTAGACCTTCCACGCCTCCTCCCCCTTCACCGCCGGGATCTTCACCGCCCCGCTGTTGCGCACCTCCGTCAGGCAGTGGAACAGGTTCTGGGGAGCGGAGGGCGGAGGAGATACAACAGGAGGAGACCAAAGAGGGAGAGGATGAGCCGAGAAAAACAAGAGCGCCACCGCCTCGGACGGCCTTGCTGTTGTTGATGTTGTGCCGGTCATGTTTGGATGAATAAAGGTTTGCTTGATAAAGTGAAGCATTCCCCGCGATAATGGCCTTACCCTGGTGGAACTTCCTCCCATGAATAGAGAGAGTGAAGAGTCATACTTGTAGGAGTTGTACTTAAAAGTTGCACGTAGGAGTTTATTCATAAGCAAGGTTAACGGTCACTGTTTCTCTAAACTCTGAACTGAAGTCTATCCATGTTGGTCTGTCTGATAGAGGACAGAGCAGGAACATTGGGTTGTGCTTGTTTGTCAAGTCATCCAGAGGGGGCAGAAGGCCATGGTCTAAATACTGTTTCTTAAAAGGTAAAGTTCTCAGTCAGAAGTAAGGTTCAGGTGAACAAAAACTAAAACTACTAACTAAAATAAATGGCTTCCAGTAAAACTTTTAAATATCTCTATGTTCTTATTTGAAGCTTCATAACTAAACCAACTTATTGCAATGTTTGGCAGTTCGAGAGAACAGCGAAACAAGGGACAGAGCGTCCTCACTGAGAAGCGTCCTCACACGAAGACCTGAAGTCTCCGCCGACTTGGGAAGAAATGCCTTTAGTTTAGGGGGCCTTCAGTTGTGGAACCATTGACATTTGGGTATATATGTTTGGGTATTTAGATATTACATTGCATGGGTATGTGTGTGGGCATGTGTAAAAGCAAACATTTTTAAAGTTTGCTTTTGTTTATTTTTATGTTTTATGTTTAGGCATTTAATATATCTAGGTTGTTTGTGTTTATCCTGTAATTTTCAGCTTCTCTGTAAATGTATGCTAATCTCAAAGGGGCTTCCGGTTGAAATAAGTTTAACATGCTGTATATATATTAAATGAACAGATACACATCCTTTGTATCCAACATGTACGGATTGTAGATTAAACCCAACCTAATCACATTTTGCACGGACTAAAGCTGTGAACACTTTTGCGTAACATTAATCCTTAAGCCTTAACCCACACTTATCCACACTAAGACAAATGAGGAAAACAGCCTACACCTCAAACAGAAAAAAAATGCATACGACAAACTATGATGCCCCAAAAAAATAAAAAAGGAAGAAGCACTGAAAACGTAATGTCTCCTTCATCCCCTGGAGTTTGGTTTCTCAATAATATACTGATCTGATCCCCCCCATCAATAACAAATCGTTCCTCCCTACTTCCTCCCGGAGCATTAAGCTTAATTAGCGAGAGGACTGGGCTTGGGCGAGACAGTCGCCTGCCAAACGGATGCCTGCATCGAGCACTGAAGTACTGTCATTCGTTACGGGGCTCCACGTTTCAAAGCTGGCCGTTGATGGAAGTATAGCTTCTGTTTAAATACAAACATTTCTCCCCCCTCGGAAAATGCAGAAATGTGACATTGAGAAAAGAACGTGGTGTGTGGATTAATATACTAATATACTGGAAAATATTCATGCCTCACAACAAAAGTGTTACAATTGAAGTGCCACGCTCTGAAGTGCCGACCATTATTTAAAGAATATTTCGATCGCTCCAAAAAGTGTCTACGCTGAAACCTAAACAATTAAAGCTAATTAGAAAGTGCTGGCATTTGGCGATGTTTCATGCCATTGTTCTGAGTCCCTGTGGTTTCCCCCCCCTGTGAACCTTGCGAGCCAGCGAAGCCAGCCTAATGCGGGCCCAAAAGATTTGGGTCGCACTTCAGTGGTCTGTAATGTAACCTCAGCTGTGAGGCTGATGGAGGGACAGACCTCATGCAGACAGGTGTACTGGCCGTGGGGGGGGGCCACCTTCTCCTCCCCCTTCATCTCCACGCTGATCTTCAGCCTGATGGCACCAGACACCGCAGACTTGTCCGTTCTTTTATCTGGACGATAAGAGAGAGAGAGGGAGAGAGAGAGAGAGAGAGAGAGAGAGAGAGAGAGAGAGAGAGAGCCGTGAGCTGAAGGTTCGTGGTCATGAAAGCAAATGGAGCCACAGAATTAGCACCGGGGACGAATCTTGGTGTAGAGGAACCTGTTATAATAAATCAAATCAAGTGAAAGCCCAAAAGTGTACGTTCGTGGACCAAATACCACTGAAGAATGAACTGGAATTGATGTACCAGTTAAAGGGATATTGAATAGCCAGACAAATACAAGTTTCCTCCTAATTTAGTATCTGGGTAATATATCATATTAATTTAGATAGTAAGCCATAATGTTCCTGGTATATGAATGCAATGAAATGTAATTACAATAAGGAACAGTCTGTTCAGCGTAACATGAGGAGGTTAGAGTCATCATCATGTGTCGTGGAAGCTCTTTGACGGCCCTGTCGAACACATTGACACGCGCTACAACGTGAAGAATAGCTCATCGCCCTTCTGATGAGCACACCCACATGAGGACATGCACACACACAAACACACATACACAGAGAAAGACCCCCCAACACACACACACACACACACACACACACACACACGCACAAGCAAACACACAGACATTGACACACACACATGCACACACACACACATACACAAAAGTTCATGTCTGACAGCTTCTGACCCCTTCTGAAGTACAGCTGCTTCCCTCTGTCGCAGACTCAAGCACTCTGGTTCAACATGAGTGCTGTCATCTGAAAACCATCTCTCACATGACCTCACCCAGCACACTGATTCACACAAAAAACATGCTTGCACAGTGCACACACACAGACCAACAAGCTCCAGCGCAAGCACACACACACACACACACACCCATACCCGGTACACTCATGCTCTCACTTAGCCTCAATCATACTCAAACAAACACAAACAAACACTCACACTCTCTATCACACAAATACACAAACACTCTCTCACACACACACACGTACACACACACACACACACACACACACACATACAAACACACACATATGCACAATCTTGCCCTCTCCTACACTCTCTCTCTCTCCAAAACACACACACACACACACGCTCACACACACACACACACACACACACACACACACACACACACACTCACAGACAGAGACACATACACAGACAGTCTCTCGATACATTCGCCAACCATGGAAATGTGTGAGTGCAGTCGCGTCGATCGAGGGCTGTGCGGGTAAACGAGGTGACCAGGGCGTGCCACAGCGATGAGCTGTCGTTAAGCACAATGGTGCACAAGCCTGGGCTGAGTGGAGCTGAAGAGGCTTATAGATGAGAGCAGCTGGGGGAGGAAGGGAGAGGGGGAGGGAGGGATGGATGGAGGGAGGGAATGAGAGAGGGAGGGAGGGAGGGAGGGAGGGAGGGAGGGAGGGAGGGAGGGAGGGAGGAATGAAGGGATAGAGTGAGGGACGGAGTGATGGAGGGAGGGAGGGAGCGAAGGAGGAAGGGAGGACATGTGCAGACACCAGCACAATCCTCTGATCAAACATTCATCGGGAACATTTAACAGGGGTTGAAGAGGAGCAGAGAGCAAGAAGTCACTAGGACTGCAGATTGCTTCCGTTTAGCCCCTGAGGAAAACAAACGGTGACAGAGTGTGGTGCAGCCGTATTACTCAGCAAGGCAGTGGGATCTTCCATTGGGCTCTGCTGCAGCCCTGGCCCACTGTACGCTGCGGCGTAGGGGCCAGACAGAGAAGACAGCAGGCCGCTGTGTTGCTCAACATCCGGTAGCTTTAAGCAAACACTGATCCCATTAGCTTTGATCGTGGTCATCACCGTGTCCCTGTCTAACGATGACATCGTGATGACCGTAGCAGCGGCTGTAACTGCATTAGGTTAAGTCCTTTGGGAAATGTAGAGACGAACCAAATCTAATCAAAGAATATTCCATTCAATCTTAAATCGTACATCTGCTTTGCTTGGCATTAAGGTTTGCTAACAACATACGATGCCGATTTAATTGAATAAAGGTTTGATTCAATGAACTCAAACCGTTCCCCCGCAGACTGTGTCCCGGGGCAGCGGGACGTACCCAGGTTGTACCACACGTCCATCTCCCCGCTGAGCGTGCGGACCTCGATGATGGTCTGGCCCAGGAAGTCGTCCGACTCCCTCTTGAAGTGCTGCTTGACGCGGGACTTGATGTCGTCGTCCTCGTCCCACACTCGCACCTTGATGCGGTCGGTGGCGTTGTGGCACTCGCTGAGAGAGGAGACAGGAGACGTTAGCGCACGGGGGGGGGGGGGGGGGGGGGGGGGGGGGGGGTGAAGGGAGCAAGCGCCGGCACCTTGTTAGGTTCAGCGGAGCGGAACAGCACCAGAAGTCACCTCGCTTGGATATAACTAGAGAACCGCTGTGTGTGTGCGCGTGTGTGTGTCCGTTTTTGCGACTATGTGTGTGTGTGTGTGTGTGTGTGTGTGTGTGTGTGTGTGTGTGTGTGTTGGTGTGTCAGTATCCGTGAGTATATGTGTGTCTGTGAATATATATGTGTGTGTGTGTGTCTGTGTGTATCAGTATCTGTTAGTGTGTGTGTGTGTGTGTGTGTGTGTGTGTGTGTGTGTGTGTGTGTGTGTGTGTGTGTGTGTGTGTGTGTGTGTGTGTGTGTGTGTGTGTGTGTGTGTGTGTGTGTGTGTGTGCGTGCATGCGTGCGTGTGTGCGTGCGTATGTGTCTATTAGTGCGTGCACGTGTGGTCGCGTAGCACTTGTTGTTACACAATCTCTCACTGTCTATCTCACACTCTTTTTCCCTGCGGGCAAATTACACCAACCATAATGTGCAAACAGCTCGGGGGCCACTGCAATAGAAAGGCCATTTTGTCCATCCATCAGCCCACTGTTACCTATAGAGTATCTTAAAGACCAGATGCCTCCACTACAAATCTTTTTCCCAGCATGCAGCTCTGTCGCCCTTCCATCACTGGCTGCCTCAGTGTTCCCAGCCCCGGCAGAGGGATGGTAACGACATGACCAGATACGACCGATCTCTCGATGGGGTCAGGGAGTCAACTCCACATTTATAACCAGCAGATTACGTTCCAGTCTCATAACCTCCAGGCAAACAGCGTCCTGGCTATTATTTAAAATAATCCTTTCTTTAAGTACCGCCCGCTTCGGCACAGAGCTGGAATGTGCTCGCTGTAATGTATCGCTCTATTAATCTAAAGCCCCCCCCCCCCCCCCCCTCAGTGAGGGAACACAGTTTAATGTCGGCATCACTGGGATAGGCGTACAGGTGGGTGCCTAGCTGGAGACAGGAGAGCACACACTCACATGAAACAACACACCGCACGCACGCACGCAGGCACAAACAAGAAAAACTCTCTTAAGCAAATACATGGCTTACCAGTAATGTTTATTTTTCCATAAACAATATTCACACACTGAATAATTCAGCCTTGTTTGTTTTGAAACACACATGCATTAAATAATGCATAGAAAAACACACTTACGCACGCACGCGCAAACGCACACACACACACAAACACAATCAGATAAGCTTTTAAAGCTGCCAGCCAGGCGTCTGTTCCTCCATAAATTGACAAGCTAATACAGGGAATTAGCAGTAGGGACCAAATTATCTGCCGTAACTCCAACACCGGCCACTCTCGCCTCCCTCTGCTGTTTAAGCTCACACGGAAAAACTCTCTATCCGAGTCATATCACGCCTGGGGCCAGACCCCAGCCGCAGATAAAAAAACAAAGATTAAAATGACAAAAGAAAATACTCCCAGCCTATAATTATAGAAATGACTTCACTTATGCCCGTCGGAAATGGAAAATAACTAATAATAATATCTAAAATGAAGGGTTGAATTAGTGTGCTTTTTTTATTGGGGGGAGCAGAAACTGCTGAGGAAAGCGTGTGTGTGTGCTACGGTGAGAGGCTGCCATAGATACCCTGACTGTGTGCGTGCAGCGTCCTTCACTCCTCCAGAGCTCCACCGAGGGAGAACCTTCAGGCTTACGGTGAGCGGCGGCTAAACTCAAACTACCAAAGCCCTAAGACCCAATCAGGGCCCCTGGGTGGGATGAGAGGCCTGTCGGCGGGGTTGCCATGGTGACGGCGAAAGGAACAGAGTGCGACGGAGATTGAGACTCACAAGAAGAAGTTTTCATCCCAGACGGGATTTAGGTTCCCGAAGATGGTGCGGGTCCTTCTCTTGGTCTTGCCAACCTGGACGGTGACGTAGGGGTCGCTGGAGCCGGTCTTGTCCTTGGCTTGGAGACCCTGAGCACACATGACTGGAGAAGAACAGGAGAGGAAGCTGAGTCACATGACTGGAGAAGAACAGGAGAGGAAGCTGAGTCACATGACTGGAGAAGAACAGGAGAGGAAGCTGAGTCACATGACTGGAGAAGAACAGGAGAGGAAGCTGAGTCACATGACTGGAGAAGAACAGGAGAGGAAGCTGAGTCACATGACTGGAGAAGAACAGGAGAGGAAGCTGAGTCACATGACGACAATATATACAGTGAGGCTGGGAAACATCAAAGCCTTCCAAACATTGTTTTCTTATAGAGTAGCTACATGAATTCCCATTGCACACAGAAACAAACGCACAGACACACACGCAAAGACACACACATACAAACACACACACACACACACACCTACATATGCAAACACATTAAAAAAACACACACACACACACACACACACATACCAGTACCAGTAGCACCACCAATTAGAGGCATGCATTGCCTCTAATTGCTGGAGCCTGTAAGAAGTTGAATGTGGCTCAGCGCATTGAAGTGGTTTCCCATAATAATTTTGTGAATTGATCAATGTGATCCAACTGTGAGCCAATAAAACAATAATTAGTATGCCCTGTCCAAAACAATCTCTGCTGGGAAGTTAGGGTCACGGCGTGTCAGACAACACAGAGCTTAAAAATAAACCATTACGTAACAACAGCTTTTATGGGAACCACGGAGCACCCTGATTGGCTGGCTCTGTTGTATTAAATGTAATCCTGTTTATGTGTAGCTGTCTAGTCAGAATTTGCGAGGTCGAGATGTCAGGATAAATCAGTGGTTTGCCTCTTTGGTGCATCTAGTTATGAAAGGAGGAATCAAATAACAAGCATGCACGCACGCACAGGCACGTACGCACGCAAACACACACACGCACACACAGACACAGACACAGACACAGACACACACACACACACACACACACACACACACACACACACACACACACACACACACACACACACACACACACACACACACACCTAGATCCAGGAGAGAGAGACAGGAGTATTTCACTCGCGCCATAAAATAGGAAAAAGGACACTGGGCCATTAAATATGTATAAGTGACCGTCTAAATAATTCAAGGTACGTATATATCCCCCAGCCCACTCTGACAGGAATCGGTGGGCTGGCTCAGGCTCTGACAAATGAGGAGCAGCGGCCTGCCTTCCCCAGGCGAACCCGAAATCAAAAGGCTTCCGTTCAGGAGAGGGGGAGGAAAACAACACCAGGAGATGCTAGCCCGACCCGGGCGGGTGCAGGAAGGTGCGGTTTATCGGTTTTGTTCGCGCACGTTTCTGCGGGCCCAGTTCACTTTGCTAACTAAATATTTCATTTGGTCGACTATTGCAATCCCCTCCCCCTCCACGATAAATCGCTATCCCCTCCCTCCCCCCCACCTTTTAGCTGGCCCACGTGTTGGTGCAGCCTTATGAAGCTGTGTTGGAGCAGCGAGTACGGCTTTAACCCTTTCATGTTTTTGATGTAGGTCAAGGGATGACCCACCTCGCCTCAGACAGTGCGTGTGTGTCCCCATATATTTTTCTTGCGGGCACCTGTACTCCACTCACACACCGTCATTGCCGTCACTTTCACCTTAACCTTTATCCACACCCGTATCGACTGTTTGGCCTTTGCAGGCAAATCACAACAGAAAATTGCTGAACTATTGACTTTGTAATCTAATATTCCCATGATATTTATAAGAGGGTCGAGGCGAAGCAGATAGAGGTGACAACATTTTTGACACGGCGAAAGAAAGTCGGTGCTGCCTATTTGCTGACGTGTGCTGTTCAAACCCTGTGAACGCATCTCCAGTCGGTGCCGTCCTTGAGCAAGGCACTGGGAGTAGAGAAACACAAGGCATATCCGGGTCGTGATTGGCTGCTGTGAGCGGAGATAAACGACTGAGGGAGAGCGAGTTTGCTAAGCCCGTGTTTTCCCGACAGGCCTCCTTGGACCCCCTCAGTAGTAGGGGGAGGGGAACACGTCCCACATGGGGACGTAATGGAGTACATGATTGGTTGGAGGTTCTCAGAATTAGCTGATTGTGGGGATAGTGGATTTGGGAGAGTGGCTCTCGTGGATCATATGTCGGGGGAATATTTCATGCAAGGTCGTCGCTAATTTCATATTTGCATTCGGCTGACACGCAGCATCGCACGCCAGAGAGATGCAGGATCGAACATATAATAGATAAATACTGGCTCAATGAACACAGCCTTCGACGGGGAGTTCAATACGCTCGGTAAGATGACGCTAACGATCCGTTAGGTTCTTGTTTCGCTCTTCCCCTTATAGTGTTTGATGTTTGTCTCATTCTCTCCTTTCTCTTTTTCTTTCTTCCATCTCTCTAATCACGCTCTTATTGTGAAATATCCGTCCTTCGCTTCCTGACGTCACGTGCTCGGCCCTCCTCCTCCTCCTGCAGCTAAACAGATGTGCAAACCGAGCGATAAACTCTACACAGAGTGTCCCAGGGCTGCGCCTTGTTACCATGGTGATGGATGGGCGCGGGCAGCCAGGGGTTCAGCGGTTTGTGAGCAGGAAGCTGGGTCGGGTTGGGGGGTGCACACGCCGACCGTAAGCAGGAAATACAAGGTTCTTCTGCCCGTTAGGAATATTGGAATATTATTGTAGGATATATTTTACGTGTGCTCAATGTTTATTTTAAGACGTGTTTTTATTTTAAGATGGAGCATGCACTTTTGGGCAATTCTCTCCTTCATTGCTTTTCTATCGTCCTTTTTGGAAGAAATCTGAAAATGGCTAAGTGGTGGTAATTTATGTTTATTTTATGCCTCGCTGGTATCATTTGCTTCATAGTTAGTTTTTTTGCTTCATTAATCTATCACACCCCAAGTCAGTGTCTAGTCAGTGTATCCAATTAGCATCAATGAAGAATCCTACCAAACCGAAAGTGCATACATTCATAGTATGGATGACCGCAAGGGTACAGCTTGTTTAAATATATATATACTGTATATATATATATACAGTATATATATATATATATATATATATATGAATATATACTGTCTATATTATCTGTATGAATTGACGATTTCTTTGATAAACTATTGACTGGAGTACCTAATGTACAAACAGGGACAAAGGCAGCAAGGAACATGAATGACATTCCTTCAATAGTACTGTATGTTGTTTTTTTTAAGAGATAGATTTCTGATTCATAATTAGAGGCACACTTAGTTGCGTGTGAGTGTGTTGGGCAGTGTGGGACAACCAACTCCAGAATCTATTATATCTAATTAAATCTATAGAGATGTTTTATGTTCAGGGCTAAGGGCTAATGATCCAGAGTTCTCTGGGTTAATCAGAAATAAATACTCATTAGCATACCACAGTTGGGCATCTAGGACGAATCCTAGACCCTTGTTGAGTTTAGGAGGGAGTTCAGAGTCAGGGGCTTAGGGGTCAGCCTGGAGGGGTCAAAGGTCACTCGTCACAGGATCAGGGCTGGGTCTCATAGCCCACTAGCTATGTGCTACTTTGCTGGTTTAAAACAGCACAACGGCGCTACCCGATTTGGCAGAAGACTAATGCTTCAATCAGAATCTAATCTAAGTCGAATTAATTTGTGCTTGGAATATTGACTGAATGAGGGTTTAGGAGAAGATCCATATTGATTATGTTTTGGCTGTAACAAGGTGGATCTCTTGTATTCAGGGATAATTTCAGATGTTAAACACTGTTTACATTAGGATGAAACAACGGTGACAACCTTGAACTCAACACGCTGTCCTCTGACACTGTATCCGGCTGATCATTAAGAATCACGGCAGGGTTACTTTAATGTCATTGTGGTTGATGACCTAACGACGGTGCTTATACGACAAATAGGGATTGATGATTCATGTGAAAGAACAGCGACATCAACATTGAAGATGATGTCACTGATGTTGACCCCTGATGGTGTTGGCCCTCTAATGATGGTAACAGTGAAAGCAGGTTCTCCACACATGGACCTCAGGTTGTGATGTCACAGATCGTGACCTGTGCTGGTGAGTATAGTGAAACCAGTTTGATATGAACCCTTTAATGACAGCGATAGTGAAAGCGGGTTCTGGGTCTGGGGTTGGGATGTCACGGACCTGTGATGGTGACCTTGGCGGACCACTTGGAGGTACCCTCCAGCACAGCCAGCTTGGCCGTCTTCAGGTGTGCGCCAAACTCCTCCTTGGGCACCTGGAACATGTCCTGGATGACCTCGAACACCTCGGGGCAGTTCTTCTCCCGCACCTTCATGCGCTCCTTCATCGCCATGATGATGTTCTGCGTCTTGTCTTCGGCGCCGTGCTTGGAGCTCTTCTCCACCGCCCCTTTAACGCACGCACACACACACATAAGCACACGTACACATAACACACACACACATAAACACACACACATAAACAGACACGCACAAATAAACAGACACACACATACATACACATAAACAGATACACACATGCACATATACACATACATAAATACACACACACACACACACACATAAACAGACACACACACATAAACAGACACACAAAAATAAACAGACACACACATACATGCACATAAACAGACACACACACAAACACACAAACAGATGCACACATACGCATATACACACACACACACACCCACAAACACGTAAACAGACAGACACACACAAACACAAACAAATCAAAAGTGAGGGAGATGTTTGAGTCTGCTGCGTAGTATAAAGGTGTTCTATCTCAGCAGCTTTAAGCAGTGAGTGTTCATAGCCCAAATGTATTCACGCTAGCCTTAAAGCTACTCTTTGCTGACAATGATTGAGCGCTGGCTGCTGTATGCACGCCGTAAAATGTGGCGTACGAATACAACAAAGAGGACATGTTTTATAGGCTCCTAAAATAGAGCATATCTCTAGAGATATAATGTGTGGCTGTAATTGTTTGATGGGGGAAGGGAATGTTGAATGGTAATGTGTGTGTGTTTGAATGTATGTTTGCCTATGTGTGTGTGTGTGTGTGTGTGTGTGTGTGTGTGTGTGTGTGTGTGTGTGTGTGTGTGTGTGTGTGTGTGTGTGTGTGTGTGTGTGTGAGTGGAGGTGTGTGTGTTAGAGAGAATGCATGTGCCTATGTATGCCTTCAAGTGTGCGCGTGCCCCGTGCATGGGTGTGGTTGTGTGTGTGAGTTAGGTTTATACTCCTCCGTAAAGTGCTGTACGTAGAGAGAATGCACGTGCCTATGTATGTGTGCGCGTGTGCCCGCGTGTGTGTGTCTGTGTGTGTGTGTGTGTGCATGCCTGCGTGTTTGTGTATTGGTTCTAGGCCTCGTTTCTGCCAGCGGCAAAAGAATAAGAGAAGCCATGTAACGTCTGATTCCTGTTTCCAATCAATTCATCATACCCCATTGAAGATTAAAACAGGGATTCAAAATAAATCACATTCAGAAAACTGCGAACTGCAGAACCGCCCGTGCTACGAGCTAATCCAGTGGCAGAGTGTGTGTGTGAGGCTGTAGGCTCTGCGTGGATCACCGCGGCGCTGTCACATCTGTTGGGCGTAAAAAAACGCGCCGGGGCCAGATTGAGAGGGATGATTTCAGATTGTCACGGGCATCAGTGATTGAACGAGCAGCGTAACGCAGCATATCCCCCCGAGCTGTTAGCTACATGTTACGCAACGCAACGCCCCGGAATGCCGGAACATTCACCACCGTTCACCATAACACGGCTTGTTGAAGTAAAAAAAACACGCTTAACAACGCACGTACGTCACCAAAACAAAGGGTGGACACGGAGCGACCGACATAGATAACAGACGTGGAAGTGGAAAGCGGTATTTCTATCCACACCAGTGTAAAAAAAAATGCAGTGTAAAAAAAAATGACAAAGAGGGTGAGAAGTAGCATCCGCAACACACCTGAATCCGTTTTTCCCATCGCTGTGTTTGTGTAGCCGCGGAAAAAAACAGGGGGGAGCGTCTAAAAACAAACACGTGTGTGGGTGTGGGCGCTCACTTCCTGCCACCCAGTGTTTCTGGATACGAGTGTGGTGCGGTGCGGATGCACATCCCCCTCTCCCCCTCTCCCCCTCTCCCCCCTCCCCCCCCTCCCCCCTCCCTTCCACACTCGTCAATTGGCTGAAACATGAAATATGTTTCTTTTTCCCGAGGCCGTGATATTTTGGCGAGAACATTGACGCGGCCGGGGCGCGACGGTTCACTGAACACGGTCCGACCGGGCTGCAGGCCGGGCGCCGCGTTGTGTTGTGTTGTGTTGAGGCATCGGGGTGGGAGGTGGGAGGGGGGGGGGACGGGGGGCTGTGTCCGGGTCCTTACTTTGCAGGCAGTCTGCATTGAGCAGATCCTGGCACTTGTCGTGGCATTTGACGCCGCACTCGGAGCAGCGCATGCCCTGGCGCGCGATGCCCCACAGCAGGCCCTCGCACTCATGGCAGTAGGTCGGCGCCGTGGCCGTCCACACCTCAAAGTTGTGCGGCGTGGTGGAGGAGATGGGGTAGATCAGGGCCTGCAGGGTCTTCTTGAAGACGTGGAGTTTCTGGACGGGAGAGAGAGAGGGGGAAGGGGGAACAGCTTCAGTCAGATGGAAGATGGTTGAGAGGAAGTTTGTTAAGGTGGATGGGGGGGGGGGTGTGTGAGAATTTTGTGGTGGCTGTCTCGGGAGGTACAGTAAAAGACATTAAAGGTGACATATTATACCACCAGATGTGAGTGTGATTAGCCTTTACAAGCTGTTTTGAAAATCTGTGTCTTCTGACATCACAAGTGGGCGTTTCCACCTAGATGTGTGCCGGATAGATCAGTCTACCAGCCTACCCGGTGGACTGAAGCAAACGTTGCTCATCTATCCAGCACACATCTAGGTGGACACACCCACTTGTGATGTCAGAAGACGCAGATTTCCAAAACGGCTTGTGTGGTAGAAATGAATGATTATATTCTATGGTAAACTATGATTATTATTGGGCCTGTATATCTAATGGTAGAAAACATTTAAAGCGTCTCTGGATTCTGATCCAGGGCTGGTCACGGTGCCTGGGAGTCTGGGGTCAGAGCAGGGTTTGGGGCCCAACCCCCCAGGAGCAGGAAGCTACTGACACAATGCATGCTGACTCCACTTCCGGGGTCCTAGACTATCCCGGCGACCATATGGTTAGAAGAGTTTGCGATTGATTATGGGTGGACACCTAAAACAAGAAACTGCTGAGTACTGTGCTGCTGTGTGTGTGTATAAGAAGAGGCGGGAATCTGTTAATTCGGCAGTGCTTTGCAAACCATTCGGCTGTTGTCGTTGTTGCATTTTTATAACGATAAAGTCTATTGTCAATACTTGCCCCGGACCCCTCGGTTTCTTTTACTCTCTCTTAAATTAGTCTAAGTGTTTTATATCTCGGTTAAAATCTACGATACTTGCAGCTGCTAATCACACTCACACCAGGTTGTATAATATGCCCCCTTTAAGTAACAACGTTATTCAGTTATGATCATACCGTGATGCTTGATAATGCTTTACATACGACTAGTGGGCTATCCCACTACACTATCTGAACACCTGAATGAATTATTATACCATGAATGGAAAGTGTAGACCGAGAAAAGCTTGATCCCCTGAATCTCAAAATGCACTTAAAGTCCATGGTGAACGACAGAAACACAGACGTGCAAACAATGAAAACAATACACAGCGTTGTAAGTTTCTCACAGGGCTTCCAGAGCCGACGACGGGGAGAGAGACTGCTGTACCGGACCCCTGACAGGTCCATAGGAAGAGGCCTGTCGCGGATGCCGCGGAGATAACCTGCTCATCAAAGGCCGGGCCAGCCGTATGAAGGTAAATCTGCTCTACATCACATTAAAGCTCAGATTAACTGCCCCGCTCAGGCCGCTGGCTTTGTTGACCCGCTGAGTGGTTTACTGTCAGACTCCTCTCCCTACCAAATACTCTGGCCTCCAGTAGAGTGCCTTGTCTGGACTGATTGCCTGCTGCGAGTGAAGCCTTTTCAAATTGAATGCTTTACTGCGCAGGCCAGCAGTAACCAATGGTTGATGAGGGAATCAATGGCCACCGAAGGAAAGGAAAAAAGGGGAAGGCTTTGTGGGGAGATATAGGTGAGGAGGAGCGGACGAGACCCCGGAGGACAAAGACAGAGAGGTAGAAAGAAAGAGAGAACTACAGCATATTCCGTGTTTGGTAATGCATAAATTACCTACAGCGCCTCAAGGTATGGAATAAATTATAGAGATGCTCTCTTTCTCTCTCAAGTTCCCAGCTCCTAATTATTCATCAACTTTGTGCAATATCTATTTCATCCCTCAATCCCTAAATAACACAGGGCTCATTTGAAGACACACACACACACACACACACACACACACACACAACACACACACACATGCACCCATCTCAAACACACATGCACACAGCCCACAAACACACACACCCAGACACAAACACAATCACACCAACCTTATCCTCACCTACACACCCCCACGCCACCCCAAACACACACCCCCCACCCAGACACAAACACACACACACACACAGCCTATCCTCACCTACACACCCGTACGCACTCACACCCCCCCCCCCCCCACACACAGGCCCATACACACATTATGAGGACCGATGGCGATCGGGGCACCCTCAGTCTCTAAGGCAATCTAAGAGCAGTAATGGTGTCGGGCCGCGTGGCCCCGGGGCCGTGGGCCCGGGGCCACGCGGCCCGCGACCCCAGAGGACCTTTAATTAAACATTCAGCTAAACCAGGAGAAAATGGGTTTCCCTTTAATCTACCGCCAACGGAAACAGCAGATGTCCCGAAACCTACAGGCTGGCATTGAACGTCCCCTTCTACTGACACATTACTCCAGACGACCTGGAGAAACAATGCTCTCCTGGACAGCAGAGTGCTATAAAATGCAATTAGAAACGTACTTTTGTTCCTGCTTGTCTTCCCGCTCTCCTCTCTTTTTGTAGTTCTTTGATCTGGCTCCCCGACAACAGCAGAAGGTTAATCCTTACCTTCTGTTAATCGATATGCATCTCTAAAGCCAAGTGGGGGGGGGGTTGTTATCCGCTACTGGCTGGGCGAATTACACATGCTGGTACCCCAGCCCAACAACGGGCTGGGGTACCATCTCATCCGAGTGACCGTTTCTTTACCTTTCGGTCATAGAGAGGGGAGGGGCAGGGGGGAGGGGTGGGGGGACTCCGGGAAGAGTGAGCTGTTAGCCTGAAGGTTGACACTTTAAAACACTGCTGCTTAAAAAATACGGGATACTCAAAGTTCACCGAGCGACTCCTGTTGCCCTCGAGCAAGGCACCGCTTCAACCGAGAAAATGTGTCACACTGTGTGTGACACCACACACAACCCGGTTTCTTTCATTCTCCATTTGTTTTCTCTGTATAATGCATCCATTTCTCTATTTCTCTATTTCTCTCTCTCTCTCTCTCTCTCTCTCTCTCTCTCTCTCTCTCTCTCTCTCTCTCTCTCCCCCTCCCCCTCCCTCTCTCTCTCTCTCTCTCTCTCTCCCTCTCTCTCCCCCTCTCTCTCTCTCTCTCTCTCTCTCTCTCTCTCTCTCTCTCTCTCTCTCTCCCCCCCTCTCTCTCTCTCTCTCTCTCTCTCTCTCTCTCTCTCTCTCTCCCCCCTCTCTCTCTCTCTCTCTCTTTCTCTCTCCTTCCGGCACTGCTCAAGCGGTGCGTGTCGCCGGGTGTCACAAGTGATGTCCCTGGGGTGACGCTGTGTGGTTGCCAATGCGACGGGGTGCAGGGATTGACGACACACAGTGGTGCGGCGTTGGCATGACAACCAACACGCGTGCCGCCTCTCTTCCCGCCTCTCTTCCCCCCTCTCGTCTCCTTCTATGAGGGTCCGGAGCCACGGAACCGGGTCGCTGCAATTAGGACTGGCAAGATGTCAACGCAACTCTTGGTTGCATCGGATCTTGAAACTTTTATATCATATCTGATTCATCTACTTTCCATAGGTCTCATCACTTTTAGTGTTTAAATGCTACTTCTCCTATGGATGTGTCAATATTGAGTATCTCTGAGTCATTAGGACTGTGCCTTAATGGTACGCCCTTTATCCGGGGAGCCAACCCCCCTCTCTCCCCCCCCCCCCCCCCTCCCACCGCCTCTTTGACCTCCCAAATCATCATAGTGGATGAGCTCAGATCTGGATGAAAGTGTAGTTTCACTTTCTCTAGCTTCGTATTTGTTTTCGACCAATCACGTCGCGAGATGCGGGCATCGGATAAGCAAATAATTGGCTTACGGCAAAGTCAAACTGACCCGGCCAGCACAAGTCAACAGGTCCCAGTGGGAAGATAAGCTAAAACATCCCGTCCAGACACGGCGTTCTTAGATAAAGTGTCTATAAAGGTTTCAAATCAACACCGTGTAGACTTGCCACTGGAATACTGCACGCATTAAAACCTCCGTCTGAGTTTGAATGAGTTTCCCTTGGGTAGAATATCTCTGTAACAACACAGGAAATAAGGTCCTCCCTTTGTAGTCTTGCTTCTGGGCCCAGGCTGTGTTGTTTCTCACCAGAGGTTCTGCTATACTATAGAAGTACGACTGGATCCCAGAAAAGCTGGCTTCTTACTGTGCGCTGACCTCTATATCGTGTCCTTGTCTTCCAGTTTTTTTCCTCATAAGAATAAGCCTGTTTTCCGGTTAGCATCGGTTAGCTTCCTGACAGGGCTTGACATGTTTGACACGTCACGCTGCACGTATCCATACAGCAGACTTTCACCTCATCCCAACCCACCATTCCCAACTACAACAAATTCAGATCCAGAATCTGTATCTACTATATAATTAGTAGCCCTTGAAAATATACTTAAACCAAAAGACTGACCCCTTTCCACACTGGCTCATTGCTTACGTTACTTAAAGCCTTTAGTTTAAATAAAACCGTGTCTCTCTGGTTCGTACGGCGGGCGGAGGTTTCGGCCGAGTGCAGCACAACGTTCAGCGATGGCGGAGTGTGGTCCAAACACAAACAGTGCTTCTTCATGCTCCAAAAAGCATGGCAGGGAAGCGACAAAAGAGCATAAGTAAGGAAACAAGAGGAAGCGAGGAGAAAGTCTTTGCTCGAGTGAACATGATAGACACTAGAAACTAGGGCTGGGCGATTAATCGAATTTTGATGTTGACTGCGAATTTAGCGTCAACGATCACAAAATTAATATAATCATTATTTTATTTTATGTTTTATAGAATAGCTGTACATTATATCAGATTTGAACAATTTCTTTTTGACCATTTTGTGTATTTTTTTAAGGCGAAATTTCAAAGTTCTCAGTTACAAAGTGTTTTTGGGAGAGACATGCTGAATAAATACATCATGTTTTCAAACTCAAATATAATTGTTTGAATAATCATAATTTCAATATTGACCAAACTAATCGTGATTATGATTTTTTCCATAATCGAGCAGCCCTACTAGAATCAAGGCTAGATGTCAACGAAACTCTCGGTTGTTGAAACTTATGACTAACTTGAATCTTATGTGATTCATCTACTTTCCACTTTTACTTTTTAAAAGTAAGTTCTCCTATAGATGTGTCACTATTCTCGTAGCGCAATGCCGCAGTCGAAGGAACCAAAAGAGTCCATAAGAGACACGAGACAGGCATTGAGTCGGCGTATAGATTAAAGACGAGGTGTTCAACAGGAAGAAGGGCGGAGAGAAACTGTTCCAGAGCTCATTCCAGGGAGTAGAAGGCAGACTATGAAACATGGCCACCACACCACAAACCCCAGGGACGATCCAGAGCCCCGGGGATCGTCTCTTCCCGTAACGGCAGCGCTGCACTTCCGCCTCTCTCTCCGTCTCTTTCTCCTTCTCCTCTCCTCCAGTCCTCCCGTCCAACCGGAGCGGCATATGGCCTCATGCACGCCCACCGCTGGACTTAATACAGCAGATAAAGCACTGACATCTGCTCGCCCTACTTACTATGTTCAATCTGCGGCCCTGCTCTCCACGAGAGCTCCCTTTCCGTCTCCAATTAATAATAGTCCAGCGTTGCCTTGGTGGGAGCGCCGAGACATCATGCCCCCTCAGTCAAAGCCTCCAATCGGCCTTGCCCACCCCACCCCTCATTAGGTAATCCCTGTCCCTTCAGATAGCGAAGGCCCTGATGGAAATCTAGGAACGCGCGCATCCGCGTTTGTCGGAACAGATGACACAGCATGCTCAGATACGGGCCACAGCACACGTGGATGCGCACACCGTACGATTGTCCGCTTGTTTACGAGTGAGTGAAAGCATGATTCCTGCAGCCGGGGCCCTCCCATAACTCTATATTCCCTTTGGGAGCGAGGGATGGCGATCAATTAAGGAAGAGAGCTTTAGAGGTCAGGGCAGAAAGAATCCCTGGCTATCGACTGAGACGTCTTACATCTTTTGCTCTGCATTCTGTTTTGCAGCGTTTTGGACCAGATGAAGCTAAAGGGGGTCAGTCACAGGTGTGTCTACCTGTGTGAATGGTTAAACAGAGAGAGACAAGGAGAGAGAGAGAGAGACAGAGACAGAGACAGAGACAGAGACAGAGACAGACAGACAGACAGACAGACAGACAGACAGACAGACAGACAGACAGACAGACAGACAGACAGACAGACAGACAGACAGATATATGTACATAACTAGATGAATTGTAGGGTCGATGGATGAATAAGTGAGTGCATTCATTAACTAAGTGACTTAATGCAGTCCATTCTGGGGCTGCTCCATAATCTTTGGAATGCTTCTGTTCCCTGGCAAGGCGCTCCCAGGCCATCCGTCAAACGCCAGAGCAGGGGCGCCACCGAAACAGCCGAGCCACGGCGGCCCGTCTCGCTACGGCGAGACGCAGCCCCTACGACCCCCTTGCACTCGGAGAACAACGAACCATCATCGGCTCATCAAACCCTCAACACCTCCCCCCGCCTCCGCCCCAGCCTCCGAGAGGGGGGGGGGGGGGGGTCTGACACCGTGTTCCCAGGAGGCCACGGCGTAACGCCACCTCAGCCTCACCTCGGCTGACCTGTGATGACGCACGTGCAAGGCCCAACAGTGTGGGTCGCGATGAAGAGGTGTGGAGAGGCGGTACTCACCAGGTCCTCATTGTTCAGCGTGGAGCGGTTCACCAGAGCAAACGAGATGCCTGCCTTTCGAGCAGCGAGGGTCTGGGCGGGAGGAAGAGGGAGAGGGGGGAAGAGGGAGAGGTTGATTAACACATGTGGAAGGCCCCGACTCGGACTCTGCTGCTTTCATTCATGCAGCTCGATAGCAGAGCGTTTGGTCGCTTAAAATAAAAGGGATGGATTGTAGAGATTGCGTGTTTGCAGGGACATACGGAGAAGCTACATTTTGTTTGAGTGATTGAGAGACAGAGAGAGAGAGAGATAGAGACACAGAGAGATGGAGAGATAAAGAAAAAAGAGGGAGAGAGAACTTACCAAGGCCTGTGATTTCCCCGGGAAACGATGAATGGTGAATAAGAGAAAGAAAGAGTGCGTTAGACAGGGCAAGGACTAAAAGCACAAACAACAGAAAGGGTTCAGCCACATATCCATACTCAGTGCACTAAGTGTCTCAACTGCCATGCAGGACTTCTGTGCTGGGTTCAGCCCTCTAGTATATAGCTAAGTCAAAAGCGGTTGTATATAGCGTTACATAATTGATTATCTATTCATGCGGCTGAAAGTTACTAGATTGCTGTCATGCTCTGCATTTTTACATATTTGGTTTATTTTTGGATGAAGCTTTGATCATATTTTCTGCTGTCGGCTCTGCACGTTAGTTTGACACAGATATACAGAAAGACACGGAACACACACTCATGTATGGGTGAAGCCTAGGGAGCCCGTTACGTCTCAAATGGTCACAAATGCACAAGACAAGAGTCGCAAATGTACTTGACATTTTAAGAATGTTATAACAGTATTCACAATTATCTTCCAAATGCACACACAAAAATCTCATTTTGAAAGATTGTTGAATCTGCATGCGCAAAATGGTCAATTATAGGGTTCCACTGTGTTCTGTATGGATATATTCATCACTTTTGGACTTGCGTCTCGTCAATTCTTCAGCCAAATTACATTTAATAACCCCATAATTTGAAATCATCCCCAACCTCACACCACACAAAAGGAATGATTTGCATTTTCAGAACTTTCGTAGAAAAGTTTAAATGTCTTGCAAATGATAAATATAAGCAATATAATTATGGCTTCCTTTAAGTGTGGACCGGTTAGCATGGACAGGTTTTGTTTTGCGTTGTGTTTGCCAAAGAATAACTGTGTACAAACCCACAGCCATATTGTTTATTCCGTAATAGTGATTGTGTCTAGAGAAAATTGAATAATATGTAACAAAAAGCATTCAATGGCATTCGTACAACTATGTGTTTTTTATTTAAATACAGAAATACATTAAATAGATTACTTCAAAGAATATATATTTATTTTTGCGTGACCTTCTGAAATGATTGCGGCCACTTTTGTAGAACATGTAGTGTTTTGTGAATTTGTTTTGTTCATTTGTGATTCTTGAGACCGATTTGACCCCATAGAAGCCAGCTACACTGCACGACAGGGACTCACACAGATAAAACCCACACACACACGCACAGATACATACTCACAAACACACACGTACAGACAAACTCAAACAGAGACATAGTCTTTCAACCAGACAGATAACACACACAAACACAGAAACAGATACACACACCACACATAACACACAAACACACACAGACAAACACACACACGCACACACACACACACACACACACACACACACACAGAAATGGCCACACGTCGTTACTTTGATTGTGTATAGAGAGCCCGGATGAGCAGAGTTAATAGAGTAAATAGAGGCACCAGATAAACCCCTATCGGAGGACATTAGGCGACAGAGGAATGCAGACATGGACAGCTGACAATATTGGATCCGTCTTTACCACCACCCTGGTATCTGTGCAGCTATGGTAAAGAGCCATGGAAGCCATGGTGAATGCCGGAGGAACCGTGACCTCTACATGAACTGTGAGCGTTGATGTAAGTTTAACAACATGCACTGGCGCTGCCGGGGCTGCTTCGGCCAACGAAATTAAATAAGACGCTGCCCCCGATTAAAACCTGGACACATTCCGAGTTTGCCGTTAAGAACCTTAAAAAAAAGGCAGATTTGCCGTGTCAATGACTGTGTTTGTTGTTTACTTTTTTTTTTTTTTTTTTTTTTTAAAGGAAATCCCGATCCCGTCCCAACCAATCAGAGGCTTGCGCTGCCCTGTAGCGATCACACAGCAAAATGGGGGACATTGACAGAGGAGAGGCATGAGAAGGGACCAATCAGATCGCTAATAACTGACTTCATCCGGGTGTAAAAGGCTTGTCGTGGGTTTGCTTTTACATGATTTAAAAGCCTCACACAGTTAAATCAGAAGTCAATGAAGTCCTCAGATATATTTTTGGCTTGAGTTGTCAGCATTTCATGTTGAATCAAACGATCACACCCTGCGGAGCAGATATAACAGGGGAAAATGGCCGCGCTTCGGACAGGCTGAAATCTGACAACTCACTGAAAAATATCACCCATAGCCGTTATGGGTCTATGTAGGAATGGCAAAAATATACACGCAAAAGTCCAAAAATAGTGAAAGAAAGACAACGACCCATACTTACCAAAGACATTGTAGGTTATTAATTTCATGAGAGATATGGACAAACACAGCATCAACTCATGTTGTTCACTGTGATATACATTTTCATCAGTATCTACGTTTATCACATCACGTATATCACAGCACCAACCAATGTTGTCCACTGTGATACACATCATTCATCAGCATCTACGTTTACGATATCAAACTTCAACAGTATTTCCCATGAACGCACGTCAGCAATATAAAAAAAAAAGAGAATGCCCATCAAAACTTTATTCTACGATTTTTATCTGATTCAGATTTTGTTTTTTTTGTTGGGTTTTGTTCTACCTACTACACGAGCGTGGCGGACAACAAGACAAACAACGCAAACACACTCTACAAAAACACACAGGACAAACAAGTCATTAATATCTGTTTTTTGTCACCACAGCGCTGTGAGTAAGTGTGCCGTTGGTGCAGCTGTAGCACTACAGTGTACGGGTGGAGAGGCCCCCTCAGCAGGGCAAGTTACCAGATTATATGCAATAAAACTAATTGAAGGGCATCAGCGATGTGGCACCCTAAAAACCCTCTCTGGGCTAATTAATTTAAATCGTGTCAGGGCTGAGGTTAGCGCTGCCATTACAACACAGCGGCATGCTAAGCTAGCTCGGCATGTTCAAATGGTATGACGCTATCGTTTGTGTTGCTAGTTCACACTTTGGATCCAGATATGAGATTGAAACATAGTTGAAACAGATACATTTTGAAGATAAATACATATATGACACACAAAATTGACTAGAACAAGCGTTGTTGTTGTTTTGTTGATTTACAGATGCTCGTGCGTATCTTTTATAACATAGCATGTGCACAGTCAACAATGAAGACATTAGTAGAGTGAGTTATGGATTTAGCACCAGACGCTTTTACTACGGCAAGCATATAGGTCCGACTCGCATTATGTGATCATAAAAATCATAAGGCTTGTAAAATACTTTACGGTGGTTTCAAAAGTAACAGAGCCAACACTTAAGAAGCCTTATTACGATGACACGCCCAGCGAGACTACTGCTGTGTTGACTGTACAGGTGATGTTTCACTGGTGCTGCTGGTTTGGCGTGTGTTGTGGGGTCACAGCCATAAATCCAACGTAAAGCACACATAACCTTGTCGAGGCAGATAACTCACCAGGTCTCGGACGAGAGGCAGTGTCCTCTTGCGGCGTAAATCCGGCATGCTGTCGATTCCATAAAGAATGCTGCCAACCCTGTATGAGCAGACAGATTTAAGGTGTATTAATATCATAATAATGCTGCGACTGGCGGAGATGTGACCACACCGTAAGAAGAAGAGGGGGAGGGGGGTGATTTATATCAGCCCAACAACACAACATCTCTCATCCTGCCCCCCACCGCCCAACGCCTGGGGTCCACCTCCATGAGCAGGGCCAGGTTTCTGTTCCTGGGCTAGGGTCTGTGTCTACCTCCTGCGAGGGTTTGGCTTCAACATGGTGCTGGTGGTGGTGGTGATGGTGGTGGTGGTGGTGGTGTCGGTGGTGGCGTCTAGCAGCCCATGTAATTAATGTATATATTACCGTGGCAAAGACAAGTGCCTCCCATTAACTGTGAGCCGTGGTGACAGGAAGACATTAATCTGAGTCTATTGCCTCCCTCCCCTCCCCTCGCTCTCTCCCTTCCCGCTCCCCCTCTGCCTCTCTCTGTCCCTGCTGTCTCTTTCACCTGTCACCAACGTGCTCTGGTTCCATAGTCGTGCCGGATCCTCTCTGGCCCCGGTGCTACCAAGCTTCTCCCTCTCCACCTCTTCCTACCTCTCTCTCTCTCTCTCTCTCTCTCTCTCTCTCTCTCTCTCTCTCTCTCTCTCTCTCTCTCTCTCTCTCTCTCTCTCTCTCTCTCTCTCTCTCTCTCTCTCTCTCTCTCTCTCTCTCTCTCAACGGGAGGCCTTAGGGGATATCACCTGACCTGTCACTCCAGCGGGTTTAATGGCCTCCGTGGGACGTCATGGGGACCCCACACAAAGTGTTTATTTTCTGGGTGTCCCATCACCTTCACCCCCATGACATCAGGGGTGACTGATACCCTGAGTTAACTAATTGTAGGCACTCCCGCAACCTGTCAAGTTCTCCAGGGCCAGCTGTTTTCCCAGGGGCCTCCATGTCGCCCTCTCTGTCCCTCCCCCTCTCTGTCCCTCCCCCTCTCTGTCCCTCCCCCTCTCTCTTAGTCCCTCTCTATCTCTCCCTTGATCTCCCTCCCTCTCTCTCTTGTTCGGTCTCTCTCTATCGCACTTTCGCTCTGTCCGTCATGATTAATTTATCTTTCCCTCAATGCCGTTATATCTCTCTCTCTCTCTCTCTCTCTCTCTCTCTCTCTCTCTCTCTCTCTCTCTCTCTCTCTCTCTCTCTCCATTGAACAGCCATAGAGCTGTTGGTTCACAGGGTGAAATTAGGGATGATGTAATGGACAGTCGAACACAAGCGTTACATAAGTCTCCTACTAGATAAAAATCTTTTGTCAGCAGTGAATAAATCGTGTAAGGCAAGTGGATATTTTGTGCTGCAGTTCCAACGGGAAGTATAAGAATTATTATCACAGAGAAGCCAAACCCTCCAAGTTTTCCCCGGAAAACAAGGCCCTTTGTGCCTTGCACATAACCCGTGTCGGTACCATAATTGACTGCCCATGTTCGGGCTTGATATTCACGCACGTGGAACTGATACATATATAGAAAAATAGCGTTTCCGGTTCTGAATGGCGATAGGGCAGTTATTTTTCACTGTTAATATCTGCAGCTGCGTTGTTAGGTAGATATTAGACACACATTTTTATCAAACAATAATATGTATATTCAGAATCTACAGTTGGTAAAGCTAACAGTTAGTCAATAGCATTTATTCAAATGCTGGTTTTCCGGCTTTATTGCTACAGTTGGTAAACGGTTACTAATAATACATATTAAAATGATGGTTCTCTGGCTATATTAGGCCTACTTGAATTGGAAAAGCTTACATACAGTAGGTAAGGCTACCATGGCAACAATACTTCGCCCAGCAAGTTAGCCCTTGTATATTTTACAATTCATATATTCATGGCTAAATATATTTTTGCCACGAATATATAGATACGTTTTGCTATTTAAACCAACCAAACAGCAATCACTACAATCCGACAAAGCAGAACAGGGAACGCCATATTGAGCAACGTGAGGAAGGACCCCAAGACCACTGAACACTAGCCGACGGGAAACGAGGGCAGTGGCGGGAAACAAGAGGTCTTCATGGGCACGGATATGGGTGTGATCCCATCAGCGCACTCACCCTTCAGTCTGCAGGCCCAGTATTTTGGGGTCCAGGACATTTCGAGTCTGCCGAGGGATGGAGAGAGAGAGAAACGAAAAAGTAGATTAACAATAACCGTACAGACAGCTAGACACAGCCATGCCATGTGACTACACAGTGCACACAACTCAAAGGAAATGGAGCACGTAACATAAAGGACGGAATGTGTGTGGGTGTGCATGTGTGTGTGTGTGTGTTTGGGTTTTTGTGTCAGTATGCGTGTGACTGTGTGTCTGTGTGTGCTTATGTATGTTGGTGTGTCTGTGTGCATGTGCATGAGTGTGACTGTGCTTCTGCGTGTCTGCATGTGTTTGTGTGTCTGTGTTCACGTGCGTGTGTGTGTGTGTGTGAGTGTGCTTCTGCGAGTGAGTGTTTGACTGTTTGTGTGTGTGCATGCTTGTTTCCATACGTGTGCGTGTGTGTTCAGACTGGATAGGTAATGGGTGATTATGGTATTTCACACTCCAACACCGGTCATTTCAGGATCCAGACAAATTAGGCATGTTTTCCGTGCGAGCAGCAGAGGGAGTTAAGGCGCCCAGCAGTGGGGCCGGAGGTGAGAGGCCACATGCTTCCATGTCATCGGTCGCCACCACCCTGGGCTGAGAGCATCCCCAGGGAGCGGAATTCTAACAGCAATGTGAAATGCTTGTTTTAAATGTCTGTGCGTCCACACAAAAACACATTCTTCACATGTAAGATACGTGAGGTCAACATATTTCTATCCTAATGATGTATGACATCATAGGCATTGGATAGAGGATTCTGTTCATGTGAGGTTGTGTATGAGGGGGGAATGCAGTTCTTAGGAAATTCATGCAGCATTGTCAGGGAAAAATAATTAGGCCTTTCTCTCCCAACACACGCACATACACATACACTAACACAAAAATACACACACAGAATCCCACACTAAACAAAAATACAAACACACACACATACACACACACACGTGCGTAGTCATCCACATGCAGGTGAATGTCACAGGGAAATCACAAAAGGTTGGGTGATTTGATGCTGTAACAATAAGTCAAAACCTGAGTGTCCAAATCACTGCTGTCTGAAAAAGAGAAGGAGGGAAGGCAAGAGAGAGAATGAGGAAGAGAGAGAGAGAGAGAGAGAGAGAGAGAGAGAGAGAGAGAGAGAGAGAGAGAGAGAGAGAGAGAGAGAGAGAGAGAGAGAGTTACGGAGAGGGAGAGAGAGAGAGAGAGAAAGCGAGAGAAAGATAGAAAAATAGAGAGAGGGAGAGGGATAGAGAGAGAGAGAAAGATAGCGAGAGAGAAAGATAGAGAGGGAGCGTTAAACAGGAGCTTCATTCAGGTGAACACTTCATGAGTCTCAGGACATTCACACTGCACATAATAAATCAATGCAAAGATTAAAATGGAGGAAACGCATCGCTACGGGTTAAGTGGTCCACTATTAATGGAGATAGAAACTGTAAAAGTCAATGCCCTATATAAAGAATATAGGCCTACCTGTAGTCAAAGGTAAGAATTTAAGGAGCTCTTCTGTATTCGATATAGGATTTTCCAATCAATCCGTAACAAGTGCTGCCGTTAATGGTCTACTCAGGCCATCGGCATGGTAACAGCCGTCAGCCAGGACGGCATGGGGCATAGACATGTGAGGAGACGTTGTATCGTGTGTCAGGTTTTGACCCAAACTGCGGGGAGGACATTTAAATAAGAAAGACTGCACAGGTGTAATTACCCTAATATTGATCATAGCATGACAAATCGCCGGCCAGTCTAGGCCAATCACACGGACACGGATGGAGAACGTCTGCTAGCCGATGGATACCGAGGGGATCGGCCATTTATATCTGACAGGTTAAGACATAACAATATACTGACGCAGGGAGAGACATCGATCGGGTTCCTCAGAGTCCCTAACTACAAAAGAAACAATTGATGTGTTTTTTCCTGCATAACACTGGCTCAAGCATATGGCTCATTCAATAGTTGCCAGCAATATCACAATGATACCTGCAGAGAGAAAAATTATTTCATGTTGATTACTTGCATAACCACGGTGCATAACCCCCAAATTGAAGCCCAGGGGTTTTGAGGGTAGGCTACCGTGAACGTGGCCAGTTCAGCCATAGCGGGGCTGAACTCGAAGTAGAGTCATCTCACAACCAGCTCGGCTGGCACGGCTCCTAGCTAGGTTACACTGAGCAGAGCCAATCCCTCTGAGACGTTCAAAGTCATTAGAAAAATGGGATTCTGGAAAGGTCTTATATCTGAGATCGAAAATGTAATCGATTGCCAGTGGAAACTTGGCAGTGGGCTTTGGCTCTGGGTTGGTGCAGAAGTGGTTCGAGGAGGTCAATCCTGCAGTCGTGGCGCGAGTCACAAAGCACATGAGATTCAGATTACTGGAGCTTCAAAACCTGCTGCGTATGGATTAAAGTACAGCTATGTACACAGCTTTAGCCCGAGATATGCCCGATTGAGCACATTCATACATCAACAATGACGTACACGCACGCACGCACACACGGCACACGCACCAAAATAAACATAATTTTGTAAACCGTCTATCCATGGGCTCAACATTATCTCTTCTTAGATCAGCTCTCGTCTGCAACCGAACGAGTGCCTGGCCGCTGTGCTGCTGACGGAGAGTAAAGGAATGGTGGTGGCTGCGCCAGATTGATCAATTATTCAAAACTATTTCAACACAAAGGAAGAAACCACTGCAGGAGAGAAACAAGACACATCGCCCAGAGATGCCCCCCTCCACCCGACGAGGAGGTTCATCATTCCATGGGACACGATGTGTTTGCATACGCAATCCTTTCATATAATTGATACGTCTCGCAGTTCCCTTTTCCAGGGAGAAAGAGCGGACCTCCAGAGATGTACATCAGGTACGATGTACATGGATATAAGTCGAGAGCCGCCGCCGCCGCCTCGCACGCCGCACCGTATGTTTAAATTATTAATTACACATAAGAAAAAACAGATGCAAATGTTGATTTAGGGGGAAAGCCTCTCCCTGTGCCAGACCATGCGGCGTTATATCTTGTGAGATTACGTAAGAGTTTCAGCGAGCGAGCGAGCGCCACAGAAGGCGTGTGTGACGGCTGCTGGTTGGGCTGCTGCCAGCGGCAACGCGGGCTGGCTTAATTGACAGAAATATGTCCCCACTGAAAGTGAAGGAAAACACGGCAGCTTCTTCCCCGCCTACTAACAAACCAGTGTGTGGATTTATATAACAGGGAGACCGGAAGTGCTGGAATCTTGTCTCGCAGGTTTTCAGATGGTGAGTGCTCAGCACCAAATCAGAAATCGCTAAAGTACGCCCATTTGCTTTTAGTTGTTCATCAGGGACCGCCTCAGGTGAAGGGGTCACCAGTGGCTGGATGTTGTACCCCATCAGCTAAAACACGAACCACACCCCTCCCTCTAATCGACATATTTATTCCCATACATCCCCCGCCCCCGACTGAGCATGGCGAGGGCCTTCCTCCTCGGGATCCCTTAAGACCCAACACCGTCTTTACGCACAGACCTCTATAAATATTCTAAGCAAGGCTGACCTGGTTACAGAGCGCCCTTGGGAGTGTGAATTAGCATCTGAATGCCGACGCTGCTGTAGCAGGAGCTGGCAGCAGCGGTAGCACGGCCCGGGCCCCTCTTAACAGATCCCAAAACAGCACAAGCCGGCACGCCACGGAACACAAGCACACAAGAGACAGACAGACAGACAGACAGACAGACAGAGAGAGAGTGAGAGAGAGAGTGCAGAGAGATGGAGTGTGCATGTTAGCCCAGGGAAGCACAGAGCGAGAGATGGAGGGAGGGGGGACACAGAGGGAGCGGCCCAGAGTGCATGTGTGAGCGTGTGAGAGCGCGAGAGAGGGAGATAAAGAGAGGGAGAAAGTGACAGTGAGAGTAACATAGAGAGCAAGAGAGAGCAAGAGACAGAGCGAGGGAGAGAGGGAGAAGGGAATAACATAGGGGAGAGAGACAAAGAAAATGACAGTGACTGTAACAGAGAGAGACCAAGGGGGAGGGAGGATAACGTATGGGAGGGAGAGAGAGAGAGAGAATGAATGAGAGAGAGAGAGAGAATGAGAGAGAGAGAGAATGAGAGAGAGAGAGAGAGAGACAGAGAGAGTGAACGGGAGAGAGAGAACGAGAGAGATAGAGAATGAGAGAGAGATAGAGAATGAGAGGGAGAGACAGAGAGATAGACAATGAGAGGGTGAGATGTAGAGGGAGAATGAGAGAGTGGGGGGGGGCTCTGTGTCCTTCAGAAGCAGCCATAGCCCAGCGTTGAGAGATATACTCTCATCTCTACAACGCGGATGGGTACAGAAGCACAAGCCTGATCCTGTGGGTCCATTCATTCTGGATTGTTATATTCAAAAGAAAAACGGTTGACATAAACATTTTTATAGTAGAGACCATTTTTATCTAACTGCAATTTTCTTAAACCTTACCACGTAACACTTCACCGATCTTGTGTATTGAGATTGCCGTACTCGATTTCAACTTGTGAATTGGGTAGCTCAGCATTTTTGGGCCCTCAGATGATCACTTAAATCCCTATGGAATATGGATGCATACAGCAGCCCAATCAAAGACATTGCAGATAAGGACGGTCGTTGGGTAGCTTACTTGAGCGTACCGAAGGGTACAGCTAAAATTGAATTACCCTGGCTTGTCAATAACAAAAGTCATTCAATTTAATTTGACTATTGTCTATTAGCATGGGAAGTTTAATTGATCTCCACAAAGCATCAATCGATCTGTTTTCCCACTGAGATTTTATACGTTGTGATGTGAATTATTGGAATGCAACACTTATTATGATAACAAAAACCGGCTGTATAACTAGTGTACCATTTTCAGACTATTAGAGGCTTTATGACTGCCGGCTGCAGACTGAGAAATGGACAAATATTATACCGTATGTTTGTATTTGTAACTATGGATTTTAATGCGATCATGGATATTGTATAAAATAAAAGTTAGTCTAGTCTCGAAAGTTTGTGTTTATATTAGTCTTTTTAAGAAATATTAACTAATTACTTGATGTCTATGGCCATTCAAATCTCTATGCCGATCAATATCAATGCATCGCACAATTGTGCCTCCATTATCTGTACGATAACTATCCAAGTTGTTGGATTGCTTAATTCTCTCTCCGAACGATCTTCCAGATATGGGCTCCGGCCTGGGACATACTTCTATGTAGCCTAATTCAAACAACAACTGCAGCACAAATCAAAATCAAAATCAAATAAGGGACAAACTAACTGCAGAATTACCATGGCAATTCCAACTAATCAATTTTTACAAAAATAAAAGCAGCTTCACATACCATGGCAACTGTGGTATATTTGGCCTATTAAATTAGCATTAGAAATGACAGTCTCTTAAACCTTGCCTGAAAAAACCTTAAACTCAAAGCCTACTGCAGTGTGAACCGTGTATGGGAAGACAAATATGAAATCAAATGCATACCTAAAGACGACATACACGTGTATTTGTAACAAGATACGTTTTTCGTTCACTGCGCCAGTTCAAACAGATTCCATGCAACAGATTCAGATCTATGATCCAAGTCCCTCATAGTGTAAGAATACTGTCGATTTGCAAAATATTCAGAATAATTAACATGTCATTCTAAAATATCCCCTTGAATGACTAACCAGTCCCTTTATTGTAGGCGTCAGCAATATACTAACACTACCAGGGGGTCTTCAATGAAATCCAAAATATATCACGTTCTCATGTGAAAAAACTCTAAACGAGGGGGCGTTACAGCCACTATGTAATTGAAATATGCTGTTAACTAACACTTTATATTCTAATGCCATTATTGAAACATTCAAACTGATGAAAAACGTCATACCTCCGGCTAGGATCTGCTGCTCCAGTTCAGCCATCTGCTTCCTGTAAGCCCTCAGCGCAGCCTCCTTGAACGTTGGACGAATGCGCTTCTTGGGCGCCACTTCTGCCGGCTTCTCCTCTGGGACATTTCTGTTTTCGTCCTCCTGCTGTTGATCCACTTTCTGAGACACTTCAGATGCCTCCTCCATTATGTCATCCACCTCCTCCAGTTCCTCAGCGGCACCGTCCATCTCCTCGGTCATGTCGTTGTCCTCGTCGGGTTCCTCTACGTCCACGTACTCCACCATGGCGTCGTAGTCCGACATGTCTCCCGTCAGGTGGGTCTTGTAGTCTTCGTTGTAGTCATCGTCGTACGACTCGTCCGCGCCATAGTCATACTCCACGACGAGTGCCTCTGTGTTGGATTCGATGTCTTCTTCTGCAGCTTCAAACACCGGTGAATTATCAAGCAGCAGGTCCTGAGAATCGTCATTGATTTGGGTGGCCTCGATATCGTCGGACTCGTCGTAGTCTTGAGACGTCTCGTACTCCTGAGTGGGCTCCTCCGCGTCTTCCGCGTCCTCCGTGTCGGTGACGTTAGTTCTGTTCTCCAGGTTGGCCAGCACCTGCTCCATCACCTCTACATAGTGCGTCTCGTCATCCACTGGTGGATCCCCTGTCTCGGCCACCGAGTCTGAGGAGAAGGTTTCCGTGGGAACATCTGACTCTGTGGTGGTCGTACTGGAGTCGTTCGGAGTGGAGGTGGACATGCTGCGGAGCCGGCCCATGAAGGTAGTGGAGGTGGCCGGCTCCTCAGGGGCAGGTTGGGCGGGGGGGGCCGAGGTTGCAGAGGGAGGCGGGGCACCAGACTTCCAAACGACTTCCAGTGCTGATTTAGCCCTCTGCAGTGTAGAGCCAAACCCGAAACCAAAGGACTTCTCACTGAGATCTATACTAAGCCTGCTGCTCCAGGTCTTCGGGAGCTCGTCCACCTTCTCTGACCGAATCTCACTCTGGCTGCGATACATGGTGGCCGATTTAGTCTGGTTCTGGTGGAAGCTATGATTGACATCAAGTTCAGGAAATTTGTTATGGTTTTCTTTAACAGACCCTTTAGGGACCACCTTGGTAAGGGCTTTAGGAGCTTCCTTTGAGGCCATTTTTGCAGCATCCTTTGGCTCGACTGTTGGAGTGGCCTTAGGCTCAACTTTTGGAGCGCCTGTAGCGGGGGTTACCATAGGAGTCTCCTTAGTAACCATGTTTAGGGTGTCCTTGGGGACTACTTTTGGTGTCTCAATGGCGATTATCTTTGAAGCTTCTTTTGGGGCAATATTGAGGGCTTCTTTAGAGGCTACTTTAGGGATCTCCTTTGGGCCCTCTTTAAAGGTTAGTTTAGAAGCCACCTTGGTGACTTCTTTAGGAGACATTAGCGGCTCTTTAGCAATGACGCTAGGCGATTCCTTAGGTGAATCTCTGGGTGATTGTTTAGGAGTGGAAATAGGGCTTTCAATTGGTGTTACTTTGGGGCTTTCTTTTGGGGACTGTCTTGGACTAGCTTTAGGGGTCCCAATCTCAAATTCCTTTGGGATTACTTTTGCGGGGACTTTAGCGGCCTCTTTAGGAGTCGCTCTGGAGCTGACCTTAGTCGTTTCTTTATAGGGAGCTTTTGGGCCTTCTTTAGGTGTGACTTTAGAAATCTCTTTAGGGGTAATGACAGCAGATTCTTTAGGGGTTTTAGGAACGTCCTTCAGGGAATCTTTCCTTGATGAGGCCTTCAAGGGCACCTTAGATGGAGCCTTAGTAGCAACCTTGGGGACTTCCTTAAGAGATACTTGAGGGATTTCCTCTTTAGGAACCACTTTGCTAGTTCCTTTATGGGTAACTTTAGAGGCAGCCTTAGAAACCTCTTTAGATGTTGCCTTAGAAACATCTTTAGATGTAACTTTTGTGTTTTCTTTGGCAACCATTTTAGAGCCTTCTTTTGATTGACGAGAAGATGCTTTAGTGACAGGTTCCCTTTCTACTGGCTGAGGGATGATGTGGGTGGTAATCGGTGGTAGAGAAGTGTCTCTGTCGAGCATCATAAAATCTTCATCCCCTTCAAACTGTAAATCAACCTCTTGGCATTTAGTTATATTCTCTGGGAAACCAGGGATAGTTGATGGGTCAAAGGGGCTGCATACCTCAATAGAGGCTTCAAGGCCAGAATCAGCACCTTGTTCTAGATGGTGCCAGTCTTTCCAGGGGGAAAGGTCTCCCTGTAAGGAGAGCTGGGAGCCGCTGTAGTGGCTTCTATCCCCAGAAATGCAGACAAGTCCATTGCTCACCCCGCTGTCAATCGTTTCGGTGGTCTCAACCTCGTTATGTTCGGCATATGGTGGGTTCTCCTGGCTTAGAGGGTGGCTAGGGCTAGCATACCAGGAAGAGGCCATATCCTCCTGTTTCCTCTGCCACAGTTCTTGATCCGAGGAGGAGAGCAGGGACCCGCCGTTTGTTCTGGTAAAGAACTGACTCTCTGAGAAGTCTTCAGAGTATGACTGGCAGAGTTTTGAGCAATCAGACTCAGAACGGCTTAGTTTAGGAGTAGAGTAGTCACTCTGTGATAGCCAGCCAGGAGTCAAATCAGAGTAGTATGCCTTTGAATGCTTGTCGGATTCCTCGTAGGTATCTTCAGCATAGTGAACTGAGCCTGAGTATCCAGCTTCATCTGAGCGACTATGATCATGGGACCTCCTCTTCTCCGATTTACTTTTGTGAGCGGGCTTCGAAACGACCATTGCATATTTGTTCCTGCTTAACTCCTCTAGCTCTTTATCGCTGTCCATAGAGTCCCAGTCGTCGCTCTCTACTACCTTATCCTTGCCTGAGATCTTTATATCCATACTTTCGTAAGTTTGTGATAAAGACATGGCTTTGTCTTTTTTTTCCTTGCCTTCAGTAGCTATACTATCAGTAGTAACAGTTATACCTGTACCTTTAAGTTTATAGCATTTTTTTAAGACTAAATCCCGCTCTTGGGGCGTTGCAAAAATAACGATTATAGGGCGAGGTTTTGCATTGGAACATTCTCTTTGTTGCCCTAACCTATGAGCTAGTTCGATTTTGATAGTTTTATGCGCATCTATAAATCCTAATTTATCTTTTAGAATTTTATAGATAAGAACCTCTGTTTTCTCTGACCTTTCCTCTGGAACATTGATGAACTTTAGTGTTGCATTATTAGTTTGGTGGCTAATCTGTTTGATGTAGTCATGGATGTCCCGTGTCTCCCTCCTGGACTGGACAAATCCAGTTCGAAGCTGCTCGATCTCGCTCTGGACTACCTCCACGCTGCTGGAGATCTCGTCAATAGAACTTTTAAGTGCATTTACATGGCCCCGTAGCTCAGATAGCTCTGTCTCTATCTGGCTGATTCCCTGCAGCTCTTTGAAGATCATCTCCATGACGTCCTGGGTGCCACTGATGCAGCCCGTGGATGAGGAGCCGGGCTCCAGGGTCGAGCTCTTCTGGTGCCGCCCGGCCCGGTCCAGGGACTTGCTCCGAATGCCCAGGGTCTTCCTCCAGTTGCTCACCTCCGAATCGGAGGAGACGCATTCCTGACTCTTTTTCCATTTCCTCAGCTTGCGCAGGGCTCCCAGGCGCAGCGTGTGCAAACTGGAGCGCTCCACGCGCTCGCCCTCTGAGCTACCGTCAGAAGGAGCCAAGCTGATGAGGCTCTTCCTGTTTCGTCTTACTGGCATTGTGTGAGATTTGTGTTCATTAAGTCTGCGGATGGGTTTTGTGGCAATCACAGAGTCCGGATAGCAACTGTTGACTGAAAGGAACTCTGGGTAGCTGCGATCATTGTTATTTAAAAGAAGGACATTTTTAGGGAGTCCGTTTGCTATCGCCACACGATAGCTAAAGGTGGGGGAGAGGGAGGAACAGTCGTCCTGGCTACCGTCTTCGTCAAGCGATATATTACGCGTCGAAGAGCATTTAGAGATCTTCTTAACTGTAGTCTTCAAAGTGGTTGAAAGAGTTGGATTATGTGCTGGCAAATCACTTGATAAAGGCTCTTTATTTTCAATTCTTTCTTTTCGTTTTGCCAACTTCTTTGTAAACATTCCTTTGCAAATCTTTTCAATGTAGGATGATATGGTCTTGATTAAGGCAGAAACCATGGAGAGCAATCCTTCAGCGTGTTCTATTCCATGCAGTAGGAGTGTATTTCAGCTGAGATACAGCGCAAGATGAGTTCTTCACAATATAGGCCGTCGCTGAATTACTCAAACCAGAGTTTGACCGAAGACTAACACACAGCAGTGACTCCAACGGAAATCCTCAGAACTGGATGAAGTGCTCTGAAAGAAAAGAGAAAAATATAACGTTTTAGTAACTGTATCTGAGACTTCTCTGCAGAGTTACAGAGTAAAGCACAAAGCTATACCCTGCAGGGAATACATCCACATTAATTGAGATTAATAAACCAAGAGAAATACATTGAGAAAAAGATAAGATTGGGAAAGTCATACTTTGTTTAGTACAATAGACTCTTGGTGATTGTATTATTTTGTAATAATGCAATGCAAATAATACAATCTTTAATTTGGAACTTAAATACTTTAGAGCTGAGTACACACAACTATTCATCTTCCACAACACTGTGATAAAATACGAGTAGTAAAAGAGTAAAAATCCAACAGTCATAGTAATACTCAATGAATATGCCCTGGATTTGACTTTTTTTTTTTACCCTCTTTTCCAGGTGTAATTTCACATTGTATCCTTTGTAAAGGTCTACAGGCATGGGAGGCATAAAACATATCAAATAAAGCAACAATGGCACAGAAAGCCCCAATTAGCACATTGAGATTATGACATTTACAATAGATGTTTTACTCTTTCATAGCACAAATGGTTCAGTACACCGTGCTGAATCATCAATCCGGGGTCTATATTTAGAGCGAAATATCCAGCCACACACAGAGCAAGAGAGGAAGGGGCTGAAGAAGTGGAGAACTGAACTGAAGTACTGAACTGGGGAACTGAACCGCGGAGCTGGAGGCTGGGGACCCCTTGAGTCAAGGTGGAAGGAGCTGAGCGCTAAACACCTGTGTCGGTGAGCAGTGGGCGCATGCCGTGCCACGGAGCCCGACCGGCCGTCCTTTGAGCTATCAGGAAGGTTTGTTTAGTGGAGGAGCTGACAGCTGCTCCATATCACTTCGGGGATTCGGTGGCCGACGCAGCCACAGAGTCGCGTCCGGAGAGAAATGCTCACTTCAAATGAGCTGTGAAACATAGCATTACAGTTAGCGTCTGCTGTGGGCTCCGAAGACAATTCACAGGAAAAAAAAAGAAATAGTCCTTTGGACCAGGACCATTCCAATGGTGGGCTCTGGCTATAGCCAAAATTTATGGTTTTCTAGATGGATCTGAAGTACATAGGTCTTCTTGAGCTTTGTAAATCACATTTTAGCATGTGAAACGTTTAAATTATATGGGGCACTAAATACGATTTTAATATATGAGAGAGAGAGAGAGAGAGAGAGAGAGAGAGAGAGAGAGAGAGAGAGAGAGAGAGAGAGAGAGAGAGAGAGAGAGAGAGAGAGAGAGATGGGTCTAAACCATCTGTCACCACTGAGAGTAGAGGTGTACCCGGTGCACACATTGCCTCTCTATTTAAGACAACATTCTAAACAGAGTGAGCTGATTCAATAGCCTGCTCAATGCCACTGTTTGCACAGTTTATTTAGGGACGTGAAATAATAACCCCGCTCTCATCAGCCACCCAAGCCTTTAGGATGGCACCATCTGACTGGCCTGCAAATCCCCACTTAAACAGGAGAAGCAATAGAGACGTCGTAGATTGTGATATCCCCATTACCCATTTTCAACCGCTACTTCCACTAATGCTCCATTACCAGGAGGAACACTACCGAGCTCAGAACTAAACAATGTTCACCAGCAGATCTGTTTGTGCATCCATTCTGCAACAACCATTGCAAGGATTGAGCGTTTGAATCCGGTCTGAGTACCGGCGTCGGCCTGTTTTCCCCGGGGAGTGAATCACCATGACATCATAACTCAGCACCTTCACACCATCTTGGGTTGAGTGCATCATTTTGTGCTTTCTTTGCTCGACTTGAGCGCTTGTAACATGCGTTATTTGAGCCAGGTTGATGCTGCTGTGCGCTCATGTTACTCTCATCGCCTTCCACATGTTTCTCAGTCTGCACATCAGCCCTGGGCTAGCTTGTGCTTGATGCACAGCCCATTCAGATTGGACTGACACCAAGTTAATAATTAGCCTCAATGGACGTTTTTCTTCCAGGAACTCATAGGTAAAAAAAGGGTTGGCACTGATCCGTTACTCAACCATAACATTAAGGCTGACCCGAAGCCCCTTTTAATACATTTTAACACACTTACTAACACTATCCTAGGGGGACACGGACCAAGCTGACATTCATTACAGAATGTTCAAAACCATTCTGGTGTTTAATCTCATAGATGAATCACATAAATCACTGAGGTATACGCAAACGTGGTTCCCTATTTAGAAATCCATCTGTGGGCTTGCACTCAGAAACAGTTTAATACTAGATTGCCTTTATTGCCCACTGATAATACAAGTTACAGAGTAACTAGTAGAGCAGCTGAACCTAAAATATGTGATGCGTTGACAGCTGAATCATATGAAACGGTTTCAGATTGTCTGCATCATTTTCTATTTAGTGAGCATATGTCTACAGTTGTCCATCTAATGTACGTTTTTGTACTTTGCAACCCTGATCAATCTGGTCATCAATCACACATCACATTATGTATGAGAAGAATTGACACTTTGGGGCAGCAGCTAAGCAGATTTGGGGTCAACGGCAATGAATATGTCCAGCCACAGAAAACCCCTGACCACCAATCACTAAACCAGCCAGAGAGCCGGTAGCCAATCGAAACACCTGCCAAAATGCAGTAGGTCAGACAGCTCCAATCAGAGCCTAAGTATGAGTAGAATAACTTTAGCCAAAGTAGATGGTATATGAAACGTAGTTATCTCAATTCAAGAGCAAGTCGGATTACATATTTTCTATCCACGATTACTCTAATCTCATGTAACTCATCATATTTTAATACCACAATCTGCCCATTCAAATACAGAATAAGCACTTCTGTGTGTCACAACTCCCATGGGTGACAAGTCCATCCAATACCATGGACGACAATTAGGCTTTGACCTTTGACATAGTACATAGGTGGGTGACTGTGGGGAAAAGAGACAGAGAGAGATAGACAGAGAAAGAGAGTAGCCCATCTTTATATTGTGTATGACGTGTATTAGGAGTGACAGCCCTTGATGTGAGTAGCAAAGGCCGGTGAGTCACGAGTATCTAAAGCCACACCCACATACCACTGTCAATCACTCTGATGCAACGGCTTTTGCAGGTTTTTTTAAGGACAGAAGCGGTCAATAGACACTTGTCTTGGTCAAGCACTAGGCTAAGATGTGCCGTCCGCACTACTCACAGCTAAAGAGTGGTAGCCTTTAATTAGTGTTGATGACCAATTAGAGAGCTGCCTTCCTTTCACGGAAGCCCTCTCTTGACGTCCCTGCATGTTTAGGTTTTGACCAATGCTGCACCGTCCTGTGTGGTTCAGAGGCGATGTGTCAGTCGTCAGATAAAGCCCACAAGTTCTATCCTGGCCTGACCAATTAGAGGCTAATGACAGAAGACCAAGGGGAAGAAACACTGATAGATAACCAAATCACCTCATCACTGTGTCTGGGTGTGTGTGTGTGTTTCATTTATTTGTGTGTTTGTGTGTTTGTACGTGTTTATAATATGTGTTAATGTTTATGAATTTCTTCATGTATGTATGTATGTTTGTGTGGGTGTTTACATATCTCTACGTGTGTGTGAGTGTGTGGGTGTTTGTTGCAATTATGTCTGTATGTTTTGTTTGTGTGTGTGTTTCTATGTAGGTAAGTATGTATGTATGCCTATATATTTGTGCATTTGTCCCAAACTGAACTCAGACCGAGAGCAGCCCATAGCGGAATTGGCAGCGTTTATTCACTGCCTTCATATATATCAAACAGACGGGCACTTATAAAAATTGGGTATGTGCATTTGTGTAATGTACACTCAGTTGGGTTTTGTTTTTTTGTTAGCCTTATCAAAGAAAAGTTGTTTTTTTGTGAATTCTTGCCCAAAGGAAGATTTTAATGGTGATGATTATTCCTCAGTTTCAAAGGAAATGTGCAGTAGCTTTAATCAATAATTTAATTACGGTTGCAATACAAATTTGAAACAGTTCCTAGTAATAGTGGCGTTTTCTAAGCTAAATAATGGCAGCCATAGCCATAGCCAGACATTAATGTGTTGCTATTCATTAGTGCTTCCCTGGAACTGCTGTCCTGCATTATAACACAGATTCAGCTATTCCCCATGTATCCACCGTAAATGGATAATGTTGTCTCCAGTGGTCTGGAATTAGACTGGAAGCTGCTCCAGGAGCTGCCATTGACCAAGACAACTATCTTACAATGATTGACTAAGGCACTACAGGCCTGTATCTGCTCCTAGGTGAAGTTATCTCGCCAACACCCTGCACTCCTCATTGCGAACATGCATCCAGAAGCAAATCGTCATCAAAATGAACGATCTACTCGGAAAAGGAACTGCCAACTCAATCTGATTTTAACTCACACTCCTGAAAGTAAGTCTGATTATAGAAATCTCTGGAGGGAAGGAGGGAGAGAGAGAGAGAGAGAGAGAGAGAGAGAGAGAGAGAGAGAGAGAGAGAGAGAGAGAGAGCCAGAGAGAGAGCATGCGAGAGAGATAATGAAATGAGAGAGAGAGAGAGAGAGAGCGAGAGAATGTAAGAGAGAGAGACTGAGAGAAAAAGCGAGAGAGAGAGAGAAAAGGGAGAGAGCATGCGAGAGAGATAATGAAATGAGAGAGAGATAATGAAATGAGAGAGAGAGAGAGATAATGAAATGAGAGAGAGAGAGAGAAAGAGATAATGAAATGAGAGCGAGAGAGATAATATTTAATAATGCTGTTTATTTTATTGTTCACCTGCTTTGGCAATGCAAATGTATATTTCTCATGCCAATAAAGCTTTTTTGAATTGAATTGAATTATAAGGGAGAGAAAGAGCAAGCGCGAGAGAGAGAGAGAGAAAGAGAGAAAGAGGGAGAGAG